>NW_026067915.1:127045-174802 GCF_014885135.2 Alexandromys fortis | reverse complement strand
CCCTCCCTCCCTCCCTCCCTCCCTCCCTCCCTCCCTCCCTCCTCCCCTTTCTTTCTCTCTTCATTTATTTTTCAGGCAGGTATCGTGAATGGCCTTTAACTTTTGACCCCGCTGTCCCCTTGTCCCCAGTGCTGGCATTACAGGTGTATATGCTAGCCTGGTTTATTCATCTCTGAGGTTTGAATCCACCTTCATGCCTGCCATACAAACACTTAAACTATAGCTCTAACCCCTGTTGTTGTTTGCTTGTATAGCTCAAAAGTAGGGCATTTACCTAGTATGCACACGGCCATAGGTTCAGTCTCTGACAACACACACCTACACACTACACACACACACACACACACACACACACACACACACACACACACACACACACACACTGTCTCTTACCCTCCCTCCCTCATCCTTCCCTTCCTGCATGTTATAAAATTAGACAAATCATTAATTTATGGTTTAATCAGTAATAAGGTATGGCTCTTTTCTTACCAATTACCAATAAAGAGCCCTCCACACACATACTGTGTCCTGGTCATCAGAACCTAGGCCATGCCTACTGGTGCACACCTTTAATTCCAGAGGCAGAAGCAGACATATCTCTGAGTTCAGGACCTGCCTGGTCTACAGAGCTAGTTTCAGGATAGGTAGAGCTGCACAGAGAAACTCTGTGTCCAAAACTGAAAATTAAACAAAGCAAAACAAACAACAACAATAAAAACCAACCAGGCCATCCTGCTAGATTAGTGGGCTGCTGCTGAGCTGCACTCCTAGCCCCAGGCATTGCAATAAGTAATAGGACACTATTCATTGGTCTATTAACTGATTGTAAACTTCAGCTGATTTTGGGGGTGGGTCTTTTTCTTTGAAACAAAACAAATGATTATGACATTTAAATAATACCTTTGTGTAAAGGAATAGTAAACAGTCATATATATCATATTATTCTATTTTCATGAAGCCAGGAGGCACTTCAAGGAATATATATATTTAATGACTACTGTATTTCTCAAAAGCACGAACTTAGTATACAGATTCAAAGTACCCAGGCTGGCCCCTAACTGCTGATCCCCTGGCTCCATCTTCCAAGTGCTGAGATTATAGAAGAATGCCACCATACAAGCAACTTTAGCTAAATATTGAATTTACCTTGGGAGTTGTGACACTCAGAATATGGGAACATGGTTTACAAATTATATGTGTACATGTTTAGTATGGAGAACAATTTGCTGGACTGTATGCACACACATTATCTTTTTTTTTTTTTTTTTGGTTTTTCGAGACAGGGTTTTTCCGTGGCTTTGGAGCCTGTCCTGGAACTAGCTCTGTAGACCAGGCTGGTCTCGAACTCACAGAGATCCTCCTGCCTCTGCCTCCTGAGTGCTGGGATTAAAGGCGTGCGCCACCATCGCCTGGCGTAAGTTCATTCTTTTTTTTTTTTAAAAAAATATTTATTTATTTTTATTTATTATCTATACAATATTCTGTCTGTGTGTATGTCTGCAGGCCAGAAGAGGGCACCAGACATCATTACAGATGGTTGTGAGCCACCATGTGGTTGCCAGGAATTGAACTCAGGACCTTTGGAAGAACAGGCAATGCTCTTAACCACTGAGCCATCTCTCCAGCCCAACACACACATTATCATTGTGCATGCTGTTGCACTCTTTGAGTATAATTGAAATTTCTAGCCAAGCATAAGATGTATTACATTTTCTGCCTTCTCTCTTTTTAGGATGTATTTAGTTTTCAAGTGTCTCCCAATTTAACTCCTATAAAAATAAATGAATTGGCAATCCAGAAACGCTTGACTATTCATGGAAAGGAAGATGAAGTTAGCCCCTATGACTGTGTGTTACAAGTCAGCGGGAGAGTGGAGTATGTATTTGGAGAATACCCACTAATTCAGTTCCAGGTATGTATGTTGACTGACTAGAACAGTGTACATGGTGCCTCTAACTTCCTCATCTTTAAGGAAGTGTCTGCAGCAGACTGAATGTTTGGATCCTACAGAAGGCTTTGCAGAAATATATATTAAGTTTCTATTGCTTGGCCCTACCCCTAGGAAATCATTACTAAAATTTGGGCAAGTGTTTGTGTTTTTAACCTGGTATGTTTGATTTGAACACAGTGATTGTCCATGTGAATGTGTGTCTATGTGTTTGCATTCTGCTTGTGGATTATTTCCGTGCTTAACATTTTCCTGTAGCATTATGAATTCCTAACACAGTTTGTTATGTATAGCTGCTTGCTATTTCTTTATGCAAACATGTTGTAGTAGGCTGCTTGTTTGTTTCCTGGCCACCCAGACTCCCGAAATAACTACACAGAAACTGTATTAATTAAATCACTGCTTGGCTCATTAGCTCTAGCTTCTTATTGGCTAACTCTTAAATATTAATTTAACCCATTTCTATTAATCTGTGCATCATCACGAGGTCATGGCTTACCAGCAAAGTTTCAGCGCATCTATCTCTAGCAGTGGCTCCATGGCTTCTCTTTGACTTCTCCTCCTTTCTCCCAGCATTCAGCTTAGTTTTCCCCACCTAACTCTGTTCTACCCTATCAGGCCAAGCCAGTTTTTTTTAAATTCATAAATAGTAATCACAATATGCAGAGGGGAAATCCCACATCACAAACATATGATTTAAGTGTTATATTCTGGAGGAAGTAAAAGAACCTACTTGTTAAATAGATATTTATTTGTAAGCAATTCATAGAAAAAGTAAAAGGTTTTTTTTGTTTGTTTGTTTTTGTTTTTAAAAAAAGATAGTTCAGCAGGTAGAGGTGGTTTCTGAGCCATACTGAGACCCGAGTTTGGTCCCAGGAAGTCATATAAAGGTAGAAAGAGAACCAATTTCTCAGAGTTGTCCTCTGACTTCCATATGAGAGCCATGGTATGCAAACATGCACACAGAATAATAATACATTTTAAAAAGAAAAGATTCTTTTAGTCTTTTGTTGTTGTTGTTGAGGACTGAACCCAGGGCCCTCTGAATGTTGAACTTGTGCTTTGCCATCGTCTGCATTCCAGTTCATTGTTATTTTCATATTTCTTAACCCTTTGTCCTTTTTTTAACTTCCACATCTGGAAAGAATCATCCAAGAATTAGTTTCCAATTGGCCTTCCATACATATATTTTTTTCACTAAATTTTTTGAGTATATGTTGTCTGCAGTGGCCAGCGAGATAACGAGATGGCTCTGTGGGTAAAAGGCGTTTGCTTCCAAGCCTGATAACTTGAGTTTGATCCCTGGGACACACATGGTGGAAGTGGAAATTGTTCTCTGACCTTTATGTGTGTATTATATGGCGTACATCTCCCCTCTGTTCATAAGTAAATGAATAAGCAAACAAATCTGAAGTGTGATCCTAATTAGACTTATCAATAGAAAACAGGAGTCAGATATCGGGGTAAAACCTGGAAGATCAGAGAACCAGGAGCAGCTGCCAGTTGTTTCCTTCTCCTCTCATCCCTCAGTTCAAAAGGGTGAGATCCTGTTTACACCCCACCTTATCACTTTCTGCCTCCACCTCTGTGTGCTGGGATTAAAAGGGATTAAAGGCATGAGCTACCAGTGCCTGTCTTCTATGGTTAAATAGTAACCAGCTCCATCCTCTGATCTCCAGGCAAGCTTTATTTGTCAGAACACAAACAAAATATCCCACACTTCCTTCTTTTTGTCTAAATAAAGAAATGAAGGTTTTAACTATCTTAAAAATGATATACAATGTGTGATAACTATATAAATTATATACAGGCAATAATCACATTAACAATGTCTAGACCATATGCATTTGAAAAGTTCAGAAAAATACTCTATTATCTATCCTATCTTGGTGAGCCCAGTGTTGTACCAATTCACTTTCTATCCTCACTTGTATTACCAACCCAAAGCTATCTTTTTATGTCTCTCACTCCTATATATTTTACACCTCTTTTGTAAGTTTCTTTTCTGAATTTGTTAATAAAGAAAATTATAACTGTCTAGTCTTCAACTCCATCAGAGATGCAAGAAGAAAACATTATTCAAGTAGGAAGTATAAATAAGCAGCTTCCAAAAAACGTGAGAAATCAGAAACATTTGGCTGCCTAGGTAGTCATGCAAGGTTCTTCTCTAATGTTGGGGCATCCTTCTGCAGCCTACAGGCCTAGAATATCTGACAGACTTATTTGTGAAGTAGGATTTTTGAAGGACTGTCCTATTTTGTCTTGGCAAAGTCTGGCAGTCACTTTCTTTTCTCTCCTGCTTATCCAATTTGGATAGCACACTGTCAGCAGTTGAGGCAAGGGCAGTTTCTTGCCCAATGGCCAACTTTTGCCGTAAAGAAAGTAAACTCCATATGGAGTTTCTTCAGTGCCCATCATCTTTTCCAAAGTAGATTGGTGCTGCCAGGAGCAGATATGTCTCAATGTCATAAAAAACAAAAAAAACAACAAAAAAAACCCTTATATAATTTGGGGCAGGGGTGAGACAAGGTTTCTCCATAGCTTTGAAGCCTGTCCTGATACCAGCTCTTGTAGATCAGGCTGGCCTTGAACTCACAGAGATCCACCTGTCTCTGCCTCTGGAGTGCTGGGATTTAAGGTATGTGCCATCATTTCCTGGCTAAGAACCTTATATTATTAACATATCTTAAGTGCCTTAGTCTGTAAATCTCTGAAATGTTTGAAGACCACCTCTTTACCTAAAATATATCAGTTTGACTTTGAAAATATACCTAACATGACAACAAGTTTGATCATAATAGGTAACTATTAACCTGCATTTCTTTATTATCCTAAATAGTTTGTAATAATAACTTTCAAAGATTAGAAAAATATATTACACTGTTAAATGAACTGTATAAATACAATACCTTGAACAAGAGTAGAATTGTATGTACAGTGTGTTCTAACAAAAATAACCTCAAATTTGCATCACTATAAAAAACAAGAGTGGAAACATATCCCAGTATAACAAAGATAACCTCAATTTTGTATCAATATACAAAAATCCATACCAATGTAAAATATTTAAGACTAGTAGTTGCTTTTTTGGTTAAAAATAGATTCAATAATCTACCCTTTTATCCTAACACAAACCAGCTGTCTCACTCTCTCATTGCAAGAATTAAGCTGTCTTAAGTTGTTTCTGGAGTCACGTGGAGTCACAATTCCTGGCTTAAGATTTTTTTGGAAAGAATCCATTCTTGGCTTTGTCATCAGAGAACTTAAAGATACTTATACTTATTTGGAAACTAAAAAGCATTGCTAAAGGAGTAATAATTGAGCAAGGGCCAAGTTAGAGGTCAGTAGTAGCCATTTAAAGCTGAGGTTGTTTGTTTGACTTGTGTGTGTGTGTGTGTGTGTGTGTGTGTGTGAGTAGTAGTAGTAGTAGTAGTAGTAGTAGTAGTAGTAGTAGTAGTAGTAGTAGTAGTGTTGCTGGTGTTTTTGAGACAGAGTCCCACTCTGTAGCCCTCAGGGAAGTAATCCTACTTCAGGCTCCCAGTTGATGGACCACACAATTGAGATAGCTGACATGCCTGGCTTGTTTTATTCTGTTCTGTTTAAAGGGATAAGGCAGGTGCCAAATATTGAGTGATATGTGTATGGAAAGAAAGATTTGAAGCCAGGTGTGGCAGTGCCTCTCATGTGCTCCCAGCAGCCGAGCGGCAGAGACAAGAGATTCTGTAGTCCACAACCAGCCCAGGCTGCATGATACCTTGTCTCAAGCAGACAAAAAGAAAGCAGGGCTTGGGATTCACTTAACAGGTAACAGAATTTTATGCCCCTGTCAAGGTTCTGGTGTGGCCCCTCTTCAGGAGGGAGGCTAGGACACAGGCTGTGTGCGCAGCTTTGGTGTAATAAGCGATCAAACCTTGGCTGATCAGGAGGAAGAAGGAAAGGGCTTGGTGAGCAACCTGGAAACTTCTCTTCCTCGTGTTCTGCTGTCTTGCAAGGCAATCTCTATCAGGCTAGCATAAAACACATTGGATCGTACACTGGGTCTATAGAAGTTTAGTCTTTTGAACAATTCATGGTATTTATATATCTTTGTTTGGAATCTTTGGCAATAAGAATAGTTACTGTCAGCCAGGCGGTGGTAATACACATCTTTCATCCCAGCACTCAGGAGGCAGAGGCAGGAGGATCTCTGTGAGTTCCAAGACAGATAGGGTTGTTACACAAAGAAACCCTGTCTCAGAAAACAGAGAAGGAGGAGGAAGGAGAGGGAGAAATAGTTTAGTACTGTCTAGAATTTAAGAAGAATTCTTTGTGGTGCTTGCTGGTTTTATGAAGCTAAAACAGTGCCTTAGGCTGAAATGATCAGAGGTCTTCTAAGTAAACTGCTGGCAGTGCTCACCTAGAATCCTCTGCTGGGAAAGGGCATTTCAGAGATCACATATACCGTTCCTGGCTGACCGACTGAAGTGTGACCTGGGCAGCAGACAGAGCGATTTATATTTGGGTTTATATTAGAAATGAAGGTGTATGAGTTCCCCTTCTGATTCTATACGCTGTGAAGTGGAACTTGGGCTCTTGGAGACTGTTAAGAAGAATAACAATAATATAGGTTCCTTGGTAATTAGGTGCTCAACTAACAACAGCTGTTTTATGTGGGGTTTGTCATTGGTTGTTTGATGCTGGCAATTGGACTGCGTTCCTTGCACCTGCTGGGCAGGTGATTTCAGGTCTCTGTTGCTAATTATTGGGCTAACTTGCTGTTTTCCCAGGTTTGCCTCAAACTGTGATCCCTGTCTTTAGCTTCGCAGAAGTATACCACAAGGATGCATCACCATGCCAGTCACTGTGTTCAGATTTTATTGCATTTTCATTTATTTATTTTATGTGTATGTGTGTGCACCAGGGTGTGCTTGCAGAAATAGGGAACAACCTGTTGGAGTTGTTTCTCTTTTGCCACCATAGAGGTCAGGCATAAACACAGATTTTTACCCAGTGAGCCATCTCATTGGCTCTTGTGTTGTATTTTTTTTAATTATTTTTATTTTAAGTGTATAGGTGTTTTGTCCATGTGCATGGATTGCACCATTTGTATTCAGTGCCCAGAGTCCAGAAGTGGATGCAGGGTCCTTGTACCTGGAGTTACAGTTGTGAACCACTATATGTGTGCTGGGAATCCAATTCAGGTCCTCTGGACAAGCTGCTAGTCACCCAAGCCATCTCCAGACTTCCTATGTTGTGATTTCAAATGATTATAATTTTGATACTGAATTGTGTGGCATACCTCTAACGTAAATTTAGTATGGTGTTGTTCAGATGATTTTGTTGTTGTTGATTTACGTGTTTGCCTGAAAGCTGTGTCTCTTTTGCTACTGTAGTATATCCGGAACTGTGTGATGAATAGGACCCTGCCCCATTTCATCCTCGTGGAATGTTGCAAGATCAAGAAAATGTATGAGCAAGAAATGATTGCCATAGAGGCTGCCATCAACCGGAACTCATCTAACCTTCCTCTGCCCTTACCACCAAAGAAAACGCGAGTTATTTCTGTAAGATTCCTGTTTCAGCCTTTGGTAACCTCAAAGCCACATGATTTTCAGTCTGTGTGTTTGCTCTGTCAGACCGTTTCCTTTGCTCACTTCCCCTTCTGTGAGAGCAACATCTTTCCCATAAGTTCATTGCCATTCATTCAAAAAGTAGCTTTCTTCTGCGCACCATTTGGTGCTCCCACACCAAAATAGCAGATTAGATCACGCTTTATCAACGTGAGCATTTCAACACCCAGTGTAGTTACGTTTTGTTTCTTTTTTCAGACAGTCTTGCTTATAGCTCTGTCCCCTGACTTGTGGCAAGCTTGCCTCAGCTGCCTGAGTGCAGCGTATTTCATTCCATCAGCTTAACCTGTTAAAAATGGGGTGAGTGTGGGGTTGAAACAGTCTTTGACTGTGGATTCAGGTTGGCATTGAACTTATTATTTAGTTTAGGCCCATGGCAGTCCTCCTGCCTCAGATTCCTAGTGCTGAAGTCACAGATGGGAGCCAACACATCACGTTTTCACTCCCTCCTACCTCTCTCCCTCACTTCATTTCTTAGAAGTAACAGACATAAAAATCAAGCACTAGTAGTTATAATGCTTAATTTGATATTTATGGCATCTTTGTGGGGAGTGGGGGGATGGGGTTCAAGACAGGCTTCTCAGTGTAACAGCCCTGCCTGTCTTAGAATTCACCGTAGACCAGGCTGGCCTCAAACTTAGAGCTCCACCTGCCTCTGGCTCTGGAGTGCTGAGATGAACGGTGTGACCACCTCTCCCAGCAGTGTGTGGTTTTTAACTGTTGGGTCAGAGCTCTGTTTTCTTAAATTGCCCTGTGTGAGAGCTGAAAGACTTCCATGACTAGTACTTTAGGGTATCATTGCTGTAATGAAGCGCTGTCACTAAAAGCAACGTGGGAAAGAAAGGGATTATTTGTCTCACATATCCCAAGTCACACACAGTTCACTGGGAGAAGCCAAGGCAGGAACTCAAACAGGGCAGGAACCTGGAGGCGGGAGCTGCTGCAGAGGCCCATGGAGGGTTGCTGCTTACTGGTGTGCTTTCCGTGGCTTGTTCAGCCTGCATTTCTCTACACTCCAGGACCACCAGCCCGGGGGTAGCACCACCCACAATGGCCTGGGCCCTTCTCCATCCGTCTAGAAAATGCACTGCAGGTTCTTACAGCCAGATCTACGGCAGCATTTTCTCAGCTGAGGTTTCCTCCTCTCAGATGACTGTAGCTTGGGTTGACATATGACCAGCCACCACAGCTATGGTGTCATATTCATTTCTCTGACTTAACAGCCTCTGTGTGGGTTTTGTTCCTTTACAGCATGTCTGGGACAACAACAACCCTTTCCAAATTGTCTTGGTGAAAGGAAATAAGCTTAACACAGAAGAAACTGTGAAAGTGAGTACTTGTTAAGGTTGCATGGCCCTGTGCCCCACTTCTAATTGGTGAGCTCTCTGGTATCATTCATACCCATCAACTGTGAAAGACAGAGTGTGGCAGCTTGTCAAAAAACTATTAATATTCTCTCCGTCTTGGTTTATAGAAACAGTCTCATGCAATACAGACTGGCCTCTAACTATGTAGCTAAGGCTGGCTTTGAACTCCTTGATCCTCCTGCCTCTGCAGGCATGAATCACTATGTCTAATAGCCTTTTAGTTCTAAAGAATTATTTGACTAGTAAAGTTCTGCTGGAATGCCCGATGCTGTGTTTGTAGTGTATGTCCCAGGATATTTTGGCCTCAGATCCAGAACTAGGCAGAAGAAGCTTGTATTCTACTGATGACCTCCTTGAGTTACTCGGATGTGGTAAGAGTTTGCTGTGTTTGTATGTTAGAAGTAAAGCTAAAATGTATACAACTTACAGATATTGTTTGGGCAGCTGGTGTTAAAATAAGTGCTTCGTGTTTATCTCAGCTCAGTTTTTCTTTTTAAACCGTGTATTTCTGGCTCGTTTGCAGATTGCCTGTTTTCTGTTTTGATGGTATCTTTTTCTTCTAATTTAAAATTTCATCATTATGCTTTCTATATTTCTCTTTCTTCCCTTTTCCCTCCCTCCCTTTCTCTCTCCCTTCCTTCTTTCGACGGTTTCTCAATATAGCCCTGTTGCCTGGCTGTCCTGCTAGAACTAGCTCTTCAGACCAGGTTGGTTTCAAACTCAAAGAGATCCTCTTGCCTCTTTCTCCCCAGTGCAGGGATTGAAGGCATGTATCACTACGCCTTCCCTCCTTTTTTTTTTTTTTTTTTTTTAAAAAAAATGTTTTTAATAGGGACAGTTTCTCATATAGCTCAGGCTGGCTTCAAACTACGTCTTGTAGTAAAGATGTCCTTGGACGCCTAATTTCCCTGTCTCTTAACCTGCCAAGCTCTGGATTACAGGCATATGCTACCCTACCTTTATTGTTTTTTTCAAATTCAAAACATATATCACAGGACCAGATAGATGGCTCCATGTCAGAAAGCACTGAACTGCTCTTGCGGAGGACCCAGACTCAGTCCCCAGCACCGACACAGCAGCTCACAACAGTCTGTAACTCCAGTTCCAGATCAAATAGTCTCTTCTGACCTCCATGGGCTCCTGTATGTTTGTGGTGTGCTTTAATTGATACAGGCACATACATGAACATGTGAACATGCACACATGCATGCTCACACACATGCATGCACACAAATAATAAAAAAGTAAAACTTGTAAAATGTGTATCATGACTTTTACAGCAAAGTATGATAGGATGAAGAAATAAGATGTCCATGTGTTCTTGTCGTCATCTTGCCGTCAGAAGGGAATCAAACTCAACAAGCCCCATCAGTATCCCCTGTGTTTAAACCAACATGTAAGCACATGGGATAGACAGCAAGGATGTTAGCCTTCCTTCCTTCCTTCCGTTTAGTGTTGTTATAAAGCAATATTTCATGATTTATTTTACTCATCTTTGAAGCCACCTTAGATGTTCCTGTGGATTAGTAAACATTCGGTAGAGTTCCTTAAGGAGTCTTTCTTTTTCTCCTTCCTTCCTCCTCCCTTCTTTTTTTTTTTTTTGTTTTTTTGTTTTTTTGTTTTTTTGTTTTTTTGTTTTTCGAGACAAGGTTCTAGCTGTCCTGGAACTCAGGCTGGCCTCAAACTCACAGATCTCCACCTGCCTCTGCCTCCTGAGTGCTGGGATTAAAGGAGTGTGCTACCACTGTTTGGCTCTGAGGATTTCATTCTTAAAAGCAGAAATTAAACACAGTGGTAGAACGTGGTGGTATGACCTGTAATCTCAGCACTTATGTGGAAACAGGCAGGAGGGTCAAGAGTTTAAACCAGTCTGGGTTCCGTGAGACCCTGGAAAGAAGCATTGGGCAGAGTTCGTATCATCAAATCTTCCTTCGAGTCCTTTGAGACATAGTGTATATTTTATATTTTATCAATATGTGTGCTTTCGCTCAGTGATTACAGCTGGATAATGTATGTGGTACAGAGGGTTCTTTGCTTGTGGGCTACTGTGTCTGACTTGCAAAGATAATTCAATGGTTCCTTTGTTTTAATATTAGTTGTTTTTTGACTTTGTTGGGAATTGGCCCCAGGGCCTTGCACATAAGAAGGAAGTCCCCCCACTCATCACTTCTTTATTTCTTTTAAAAATGATTACATTTTATTTGTTTATTGTGTGTATACATGTGCGCACATGAGGTGAGAGGACAACTTGCAGACATTGGTTCTCTCCTTCCACCATGTGTGTCCTGGGCATCACTGTGCATGGCAGCAGACACTACTGCCTGCTGGGCCATCTTGCTTGCCCTAGTTCTTTGCTGCTTTTGTGGTTCTTTATTATTATTCGGTAATAACAGCCTTTTTACTTCTATTCAGTTTCTTCATTAATCTAGACGATTAATCAAGCCTCCAGTATGTGTCTTATTTTAGGATTTTTACTTCTGCTTGTGGGAAATACTGGGTTACACTTTTGATTTTGAAGAGTAGACCAGACAGGAGTCTTACACTTCAATGTAGAAACTTCCAGTAACCCTCCGGCTCAGCCTCACCATTGATTATAGGCATGTACTTCCTTACGTGTGTAGCTTTTCATTTGTATCAGGATAGTGTTGGCCCAGATGAAATGAGAAGGGTCACGATGGAGTTCAGTAGCATGGCTTGTCAGGCATATGTTAGCATGAGGACAGATGGACAGGTGGGTGGGTGAATATGGCCGAATGGACAGGCAGACAGTGGTTAGATGGAGAAAGTAGAGAGCTCTTTCTCTTGTCTATTTTCTCTATTTAACTTTTTGGATTTTGTTTGTTTGTTTGCTCGCATGCTTGTCTGTTTTTGGTTTTGAGACAGTGTTTCTCTATGTAGCTTCAGCTGTCCTGGATTTGCTCTGTAGATCAGGCTGGCCTTAGACTCAGAGATCCTCCTGCCTCTGCCGAGAGTGCTGGGATTAAAGGCGTGCGCCACCACCGCCCGGCTCTTTAATTGTTTTTTTTTTTAATTGGTGTATATGTGTAAAGGAATGCCACATGTGTCCCCATACACCAAGAATTCGGAACCCACTGGAGTTAGAGGAAGTTGTGAGCCACGCTATGTGGGTTCTGGTGATGTAATTCAACTCCTTTTAAAGGGATGACAGCTAGTGCTCTCAACCACTGAGCCATCACTTAAGCCCCTCCCTTCCCGCCTTGTCTATTTTCTAAATAAGGTAATAAAGTTGCTCTTCTTTCTTACTTAAATGTTTGAAAGAATTTACTTCAAAATTTCAGATCCTTGAATTTTTTTTTTTTTTTGTGGAAAAGCTTTGATTAAGAAAGGTGGCACATATCTTTAATCCCAGCACTCAAGAAGCAGAGACAGGAGGATGTCTGTGAGTTCCAGGCCAGCTTGATCTACAGAGCAAGTTCTGGAACTGGCTCTATAGCTACCAAGAAACCCTGTCTCTACAAAAAGAAACTTGGAGTCGCGGGTGGTGCAGGCCTTTAATCCCAGCACTCAGTTTGAAGAGGCAGGTGGATTTATATGAGCTGGAGGTCATCCTAGTCTACATAGCGAGTTCCAGGCCAGCCAGAGGAAGAAAAGAAAATTGGATTGGGCTCGAGAGTTCAGTTCCCAGAACCACATTGAGTGGCTGACATCACCTGTCACTGCAGTTCCTAGGGATCTGACACCTTTGTCCACACACACATACACACACACACACTTAAAAATAATAAAAACAAAAATTTAATTTGGGGTGGGCCAGATGTCTCAGCAGGTACACTCTCTTGCTGTCACACCTAATGACCCAAGCTTGACTCCAGAAGTGTGGTGGAAGGAGAGAATTGACTCCCGACCTGTACATGTGCAACCTGGCACACACACATGCGCATGTAAATGTAAAAATTTAAACCTTTAATTACATGTTCACAGTGCATTGAACACATTCATAAATTGTCACAAGTTAATTTAAAATTTTAAAGAAAAAATTTAGTGCTTCCCCTGAGGCTATATAAGAAGTATAATTTCCAATTTCTTTTGTATCCATTTTGGTAATTTTTATCTTTCAGAGAAGTACCTACTGATCTATAGGGTGCTCCCCCCACCCTTTCTCATTTCTGTTTGTTTGGTTTGGAAACATGATCTCACTATGTAGCATTGGCCATCCTGGAATTCATTATGTAGACTACAGTGGTCTCAACTCACAGAAATCCACCAACCTCTACCCCCACCTCTGAAGTGCTGGAATTAAAGGCGTGTGTCACTACTGTCGGCACTTATTGAGGGGGAGGCGGAGAAGGGGAGGGGAGGGAAGAAGAGAGGGGAGTCTGTCTGTCTGTCTGTCTCTGTGTCTGCAGGTGCATACTTGTATGAGTGTGTGTATATGCCATGTTAATATAGGTTCCCAAGGAGGCCTGAAGAGGTGGTTATAGGCTGCCCTTTTTAGGTGCTAGGAACTGAACTCAGACCCCTGGAAGAGCAGAGTTCCTAGCCTGCTGAGTCATTCCTCTGCAGAATCCCTTTAAAGAATTGCCAAGTGGGCCAGGCTCAAGGAAGACAACCTCCTTCTGTGAAGTTGGTTCTTTCATGTAGCACATCTAATCACGAGAGCTCAGTCTATCAGAGTTACAGGACCAGAAGTCAAACAAGGTTCTGTGAGATCTGAGCAGAAATGCTCAGTGATGATTCACTACTCGTGGCTACCCTGGATTGTGTCCTAGCCATGGCAGAGAGGGTAGGATTCTATGTCTCGATTCCTGGTCAGTCTTTGCCCAGTGCTGTGTTTTTTCATCTTTTGTGTATATATATAGTTTTGTTTGGTTTTTGTGACAGTGTTTCATGTGGTCCAGACTGGTAGCAGATCCAATGTGTAGCTAAGGATGACCTTAGACTCTTGATTCTCCTCTCTATTTCCAAAGTGCTGGGGTTATAGGCATGTGCTGCCACACACATGTACGTCTCATGTAGGCATGTGCTGCCACACACATGTATGTTCAGCAGGTGCCTCAGCTGACTGTTGCTCACAGTGCAGAAGGTCACTTTAGGCGGTCAGAGCCGGGAGCTGCCCTAGTGGGCAAGCATCTTCTGACTTCAGAGGCAGCAGAGATCTCACCCTTGTTTCACTCTCCTTTTTTTTTCTTTTCTATTAAATTAATTTTTTAAAAATCTGTTGTGTGCATGCAAGTGCAGGCATGTACAATTTGTGTGGTGTTCAGGATAACTTTGAAAATTAGGTAGATTCTCTCCTTCCTCTGTGGGTTCTGAGGACTGACCTCAGGCTGGCAGGCTTGTGTGGGAAGCACTTTTACCCACTGAGCTCTGGCCAGTCCTGTGCTGTGGTAGCAGCAGTAGCATAGACAGCCTCAAGGATGGGCAGAACCCTAAATCTCAAGAGCTGAAGTTTCTTCTCCATTAGAGGTGCTGTAATCTGAAGAATATGGTACATCCGCAGGGGCTTTTCTCTGTATTTCTTTTGAACAGAAAATGCTTAGCATGGCTTGCAGGAAATACACATGAATAAAACTCCAACCTTCTGATTGTATAAAGAAGATACTCAGGTTACAAAAAGGAAAGTACCTGGAAGATTGCAGAGAGAGAAAAGCTTGAAAAGCATGGTTAAGTTTCATATACTGTTCAGCTTATTCCTTGGCTGTGCATATAAGGGCCTGAGTCTTCAGTCTCAGACTGGCTTGTGTGTGTGTGTGTGTGTGTGTGTGTGTGTGTGTGTGTGTGTGTGTGTGTGTGTACGCACGCACATGCGTGAAGTAGCCCTACAGAAACACTGAAGGCCTGGTGAACATTGGAACTGTATCTGACAGCGATGGCTCTTTTGAATGCCTCAGATAAAAAGGCAGGGCTCTGCCTTGGATGTGCACACAATCCAACGTTTCATTCCTGCACCTGGAATGGAAAGACCCAAGAAAATTCCAAGTTGTATGGACAGTCATCAGATGCAATGCTAAGGTGATTCAAGTATCAAAGAGACATTAGAAAGTTGTTATAAATAAGCCCCTGCAACCAAGGGCAAACACAGATTCTAAACAGAATATGTAAAAGAAGAAACAAGCTAGAGTTGTATGATGACACACTTTTGTGATCTCATTACTCAGGAAGCAGAGGCGGGGGGGGGGGGGGGGTGTATTCCAGACCAGCCTGGCCTATATAGCCTGACCTGTCTCCAAAATAAACAAAAATCCGAATCAAGAAATAGAAGCTAAGTGAGGCATAGTGGCTCTTGTTGATAATCCTAACACTTTGCAGGTAGAGGCAGGAAAATCTGGTCATCTTCTGCTACATAGTAAGTTGAACTATAGATCAGCCTGGGATATAGGAAGCTCTGTCTCAAAACCCCAAAACCAAACCTAAAGAGTGCAGTATATTAGATTTTATATGAACTAAGAAAATGCTGTTGCAAAATGGTATTAAGGAAAACGTTAATGAATTTAAATATTAATCAATAGATTTTGCACCACAGAGTAAAACAGAATGTTGGACAGAATACTATGTGTTTCAAGGGTTGTGAGGCAATCCCAGAAGGTCTAGCAGCCTTGTTCTCTGGATTTCAGAAGGAGAAGAAAAGGTTACAGCTCAGAAAAAACATTTAAAAAAGTAATACAGGAAGCCTTTTCCTGTTGGCAAAGGATATAAGCATGCGGAGTCAAGAAACTGCCTGTACCCAGACATGATACAGGCATCCTCTGCATTACATATATTAGTCATTCATCGCAACCTCCTCGCTTTTGTGATGTGATTTTCATGTGGGTTTCAGCACCCCTAATAATTTGAAAAATATGTAAGTAGAAAACATTGAAGCTCTATCTTTTTATCTCCCTCCTTTAGTGTCTGGGACACTAAATACCATGTGTGGTGACTTTGCACATTTAATACAGCCATTGCCAACATCGCCACATGCCTGGATAGTTTTCCTCTTCTAAGTCAGAACAAAGCAGCCTCTTGACAGATTGTGATGTGACAAATTAACATTTGGTCTCTGGAACAGCTTCGAAAGCCCACGTCATTTCCTGAATGATAGGAGAATCCTAACTATTGGGCAGCGTGGAGATAGGGTCTCATGTAGCACAGGCTGGCTTTGAGCTTTCTGTCTCTCTTCCTGCCTCCACATCCAAGTGCATCTCAAGTTTTTATTTCTACTTTTGCTCACTTTTTTTTTTTAAGTAGATTTTGTTTTGGTTTGCTTTTGGTTTATTTGAAATAGGGCTTCTCTCTTTAGCCCTGGCTGTCCTGGAACTTGCTCTGTAGATCAGGCTGGCCTCAAACTCAGATCCACCTTCCTCTGCCTTCCAAGAGCTGGGATTAAAGGTGTGTGCCACCACTGCCCAGCTACGTTGGATGTTTTATTAAAGATCTGGGCTTTAGCATGAGGGTTTGGAGGAAGAGGTGCTCAGAAGAAAGGCAGGTGCCCAAATACTGAATACAGGCTCCTCAAAGGAGAGTCCAGTCTCTCTTCTGAAGTGGATCCCTGGAGCTCACTGGCCAGCCAGCCGTGCTGAATTAATAAGGTCCAGCTTCTCTGAGAGAACTCGCCTTTAAAAGTCCAACAGAAAGGGAAAGAGGAAGATATTCAATGCAGCCCTCTTCCTCTGTTTGCACACACATGTGAGCATATACACGCACACACATCTACAAGTGACTGAATGAAGTTAATTCATTTTCATTTTTTTATTTCACTTTATTTTCCGTGGCATTTCCTATATGCCTTGTCAAGGTACAACTAAATGTACAGTAATGAAGGATAATTAGAGAAGATTAATTTATGTGCAGTGCTGGGAACAGAGGCTTTGTGCATCTAGGCAAATGCTCTGCCACCTAAGCTACATCCTAGCATAACTGCATGTCCTGCATGTGAATCTTCAGAAAGGCCAGGGATGTGTGGGGTGATTAGACTGTCTGTAACTGTCTATGACAAATAATGACAAATTCATATAATTTTTACATTTGTTTATTTTTTTCTGAGATAGGGTCTCATGTAGTCCACGCTGGTCCAAAACTTACTATGTAGCTGAGGCTGACCTTGAAATTCTTTTATTCTTGCTTCTGCCTTCTTTATATGTAAAATATCATTCTTACTGTCTTAGTTTCTCTAGCCCCATTCCTCCGTGGACACCACTGGTGTTTTGACCAGTATTTGATGTTGTAGCTACTCTATTTACTAACGGAACACTGGATTAACTCACCATCGTGTCGCGAGTGCTCGCTGACATCTGTATACAGGTGTCTAATGTTGCTGCTCTGCCTTTCAGGTCTTGTTGTCCTTGAGAGCGGCTCTTTGGTTGTGCAACACTCTTGACTGTTTTTGTCTCCCTTCACAGGTTCATGTCAGAGCTGGTCTTTTTCATGGAACTGAGCTCCTGTGCAAAACTGTTGTAAGCTCGGAGATATCAGGAAAAAACGACCATATTTGGAATGAACCACTGGAATTTGATATTAATATTTGTGACTTACCAAGAATGGCTCGATTATGTTTTGCTGTTTATGCTGTTTTGGATAAAGTAAAAACGAAGAAATCAACAAAAACTATTAATCCCTCTAAATATCAGACCATCAGGAAAGCTGGGAAAATGGTAATGATAAAATTTCAGAAAATTGTTTATATAATAGGATATTTTAAGACTCTGAAATGATTAAAAGGAGTTAAATTATTTCATGTGACTTGAACCCTAAGAACTAATTTTAAGAAGATGATAAAGTTCTGTCTTCTTGTCTTTTCTCAAATTTGAGGCAATTTCATGATAAAGTTGTCCTATATTAGAAGCAGAAAATCTAGGGGGCCTAGCACTCACCCTGTAGCTCAGCCTGCCCTGAACTCAGTGTGACACTCCTGCCTCAGCCTCTGCATGATAGGACTATCAGGTAGGAGCCACTGAACCTGGAAAGTGGCAACATTTAAAAACAGCTAGTCCGCAGTACCTAAACTAAAATTTCAAGTATGTATATTTGAAAATTGAGATTTTTTTTTATTTTTGAAAAAAATCATAGATTGCACCTCACTCAGCACACTTGATGTGACTTTAAGACATAAATGCCTGATTGGACATCAGTTTTGGAACGAAATAAGAATATTTGTGCTCCGTGTGAAAAATCAAGCCTTTTTGCTAGTGTTAGGCAATCTCTGCTTCTGATTTGTTATCACCTTAGTATAAACACATTTAACTTTCAGAATCCCTTGAATTTTGAAATCCTAGCTAAAGGATGTTAGCCCTGATGTCAAATGGTCATCTTCTGTATCTCTACCTGCGCACACATGTGTGCGTGTGCGCACACACATACATTCAGAGGCATGCACACATAAATATTTTAAAGATGGGGTCTTTTGTATAGTTCTGATTGCTCTGAAAGTCCCTGTGTCACCTAGGTTGTCCTGAACTCTCAACCCCCTTGCCTCTGCCTATTGAGTAAAAGTGTGTGCACCTGAGTAGTCTCAGAACCAGCTCTGGTGATTGAACCAGGGCCTTCTGTGTGCTCGAGTTTACCACTGACCCATAGTCCTAACCTTTCTATTTCATGTTATTAGTCAAATGTGGTTTCTCACCCCCACCAAAGTCTCTCATGTCTTACTCTCTCTAGATAGTTTTTCACAGCCCAGAATAGCCTGAAACTGTCTGGATCTCTGGGTAGTCTACTAGACTATTAGTTGAGAATGACCTTGAACTTTTGCTTGCACAGCGTGTAAGACCAGCCTGGTGTATAACAGAACACTACAGATGGGAATATAAGCACTCCCTCTGCTTATTATGATACATTCTTCTGAAAATAAATTTTAATATCTCAAATGTCATAGAGGGGCTAGTTCCTATGTGGGCTTTCCTATCTTGATAATAGAATTCTTCTCCAAGGTTTGAAAAGAAATATATGTACACACACACACACACACACACACACACACACACTAAACTAGGCTGGCCTCATGAAAGTTCTAACCGTGTACTGCCACCTTTGTTGTTCTCCAGACAGGGTCTTGTAGGTAGCTTTGCTGGGTCTAAAGGCAAACAGCAACAACAACAAAAAAGCAGTTTCTCATTCTGTAAACCAAACTGGTCTGTAGCTTGCTTTGTAGCCCAGGGTGACCCACGCTAACAGGAGTCCTCCTTCCTCAGCCTCCTGAGCTGGGATTGCAGGTGTGAGTCTGACAGCAGCCTCCCTTTTAACAGTGTAAGTAATTCCTGCACTCTCCAGAGGCACAGCTTCCTCCCATGCTAAGACCTGCTGTACACCCACGCTGTATTCATCATCTAAAAACTCTTTTTCCCCTTCAAAATTTGAAACAAAATTGTCTGTTTTGTGGGCATATTGTTTTGTTGTGGTATGTTATTGGCCTGTAGAATTTTTCCTAGCAGTTGTGAAGATAATTGAAATTGTGCTCATCTATATCTTCTTTTCATTTTGCATGAATTGGAAATTACCTAGAACTTCAGAAATTTCATGAGCATCGTCACACCTTGAAGTCCATTCTGGTTTATTTATGTGATGATACTTTTTTTCAACAGCATTATCCTGTAGCGTGGGTAAATACCATGGTTTTTGACTTCAAAGGACAGTTGAGATCTGGAGACGTCATACTGCACAGCTGGTCGTCCTTTCCTGGTAAGGTGTGCGTTCCCAGTGCTGGAGAGCAGCTAGCACTTCACTGTGCATGACTCGGGGTTTCTTTGACTTACTGCTGTTGTTGTATTTCAGTAAAGAGATTGTCTTTGTTATTCTTTTTTGTTGTTTTGTTTTGTATTTGAGACAGTGTCTCTTTGTGACTTGACCTGAAACTCACTCTGTAGACCAGGCTGGGCTTGAACTCACAGAGATCCATCTGCCTTCTGAATCCTTGTTTTAAAGGCACACCCATTTCCATCTGTTATTTATTCTAATTGACGTACAATGAGTATTTTGCTACAGACAAGTTCATGAGTGTGTATTTTTTTTTTATTTCAATGCATTCTTATTTTAAACATTTTATTTTTGTCTGTGTTTTGGAAACCTCCAAGGTAACAGTGTCTTCTCTAACAGCTTCATTGCTCAGAGTTGTCCTGGTGAATGAACACCCTGCACAGTTAGCAAACAGTGAAAGGATGTGTTTCCCAGGTACATTTAGCTTGATGGCCAAGGTAAATGAAGTCCTTCAAATATGCCTGAAGGCCTTCTGATTCAGTTTGCTCATCTTTCTTAGGTGACACAACGTTTAGGAAATTTTCTTGAAAGAAAATCAGTTCTAGACTTTCATTATTGTTTTTGTTTGTTTGTTTAATAACTGTATTTTATTTTAGTTTTTTTTTTTTTTGAGACAGGTTTTTTTCTGTGTAGCCCTGACTGTTTCGGAACTCACTCAGTAGATCAGGCTGGCCTCAACATGACAGATTCACCTACCTCTGTCTCTCGAATGTTTGGGATTAAAGGTGTACACCTCCACCACCCGACCAGACTTTTGTTTTTTAAAGTTTCAAAAGTTTTTCTTACAAATTCAAATTATTTGCACGTTTTAGATGAGCTGGAAGAGATGCTAAATCCCATGGGCACTGTGCAGACGAACCCATATACTGAAAATGCAACTGCCTTGCATATTAAGTTCCCAGATAATAAAAAGCAGCCTTATTACTACCCTCCCTTCGATAAGGTAAGCTAACTGAAAGTCCACCATGGATGAAGGAATTGATTATTCCTGGATATAAATGTTTGGTCCAAGCTCAGTGTGTCCAGTTCTTTCAAAACTCTCCATACGTTGACACTGATCCAGTTGAAGGCTGTGCAGTACAGCAGTTGGTTCTGGCTTATCTCTGACCAAGTGAAACATGGTGTCTCTGGAGTTCAGGGGCTGTGTTTATAAAGAGGGGTTGAATTGTTCTGAGTTCTTTTCTGATTTAAAGAGCCTCTTAGGTGTATTCACATAGAACTCTATGTAACATGTTCTGTGAAACACGCCTGGCATACTGATTCAGAGAGAAAAGATACATGAAAGAAAGATGGTTCATGCTGAATGTTAATGTCATCAGGACTTTGAGAACAGCGTCTCACTCTAACCAACATGAGCTCGAACTCACTGTGTAGTCCACACTTGGCCCTGAATTCACCACAGTCTTCTTGTCTCCATCTTCAAAGAGTCAGGACTACAGGTATAAGGTGCCATGCCTGGGAATGACTTCAGGAGACTCTGTAGAAGGGTTTCTATTTCAAATTATGTCCGTAGTATACTGTTTCTGAAATGAGACTGTTTATTGGTGGCTGAAAACAGAACTAAAACATAAAAAAAAAAAAAAACACTGAGCTCTCCTGCACTTTCTCCCACCCCTACTAGAAGTTGAACCCAGGTCTTTGAGGCAAGTCCTTAACCACTGAGTAGCACCCCCAGCCCTCTGTAGTGTTCTTTTGATTTTATTTTTTATTTTATGTGTATGAGTATTTTGCTTTTACATAGGAATGTCCATTTTGTGTGTGTTTGATGCTCAAGGAAGTCAGAAGAGGACATCAGATCCCCTGAAACTGGCATACAGACTGTTGTGAGCCACCATATGGGTGCTGGGAACTGAACTTGGGTCCTCTGGAAGAGCAACAAATGCTCTTAACCACTGAGCCACCTCTCCAACCCCCTCTAATATGCTTTGATTATCAGGTTTGAAATTACTCTTTTAAGTATGATTAGTATTGATTTTAATATAGAAATCTTGGGCAAATCCCCAAAACATACACCAGAAATTTCTTGATCCAAATGAGGAAAAGCTACTTTTAAAGTACTAAATAGTATCTACATAAATCCACTCACAAACTCCGTTTTAATACAGAGCACTACCAGAAGTGTATAGGAGACCTGTATGTGTTGGAACTATTGGGGAGGTACTGATGATACTGGACCTTAGCACCTCACACATGCTAGGCTTAACTCAGACTATATACTTCGAGCTATATACTCAATCCCAGACATGGATTTTAGAGTATTATGCAAATTTAATTATGTAATTCAATGTTGCTTTCTTCATTTGTACTTTAAGTGAATTGTATCCACCCAGATTATTGTTACAAGGTCTTTGGTTTTTCCGCCCAGCATGGTGCCTCATGCCTATAATCCAGCAGTGGTGACACTGAGGCAGGGGGATTGCAAATCAATCTGGGTTACATATAAAGTGACTTTTTCTCTAATACATGAGCAAAAAGAAGCTGTGGACACAGCTCAGTGGTAGAGTTGCTTGCAAGCATGTGCAGAGTCCCAGGTTCAATGGCCAGCATTGTAAAGTAAATGAATTTAAAAATAAGATTAAAATACTGTTCTGATTGGTAATTTAAAGCGAAATTAAAAGTTGTGCTTCTTAAAACAACCGCTGAGTATGTTAAGAACTTTTCATTTTAATACATACCGAGTAGGGGAAAAACTACATTTTGATTCATCTTACATTTCTGTGGTATCTGTAGATTTCCTTAGATAGGAAGTTGTGGTCCATAAGCCACTGCTCCATGTGCTGTATCCCATAATCTCATCTGGTGACTGTTATCGGCTATGGTGTGTGTTCATTGACCTGTTGCAGTCTATTGGGCATCAACTTAGATGCTTCTTAAGGCATTTTTCAAGTCTAGCATGCTATGCAAACATTTTTGCATTTATCTAATTTTAGAGAAGTCAAATTTCTTTAAATGAGTAGTTTCACTATTGCTACTTTCATTCTTAAGTAATCATCTCAGTTCCCATGCCTCAGCCGGCTAAGTACATGGAGAGGTTTTGTTTTGGTTTGGTTTTTTGGTTCTTTTTCCCTGGGATAAGGGGTAGATCCTTGGGCCTCCTGCGTGCTGGGCAAGTCCTCCACTGCAGAGTCCGGGCCTCGCCAGGTATTTCTGCCTGGCCTCCATTTAAAATTTCTTTTGCACCAAGGTCTTGCAAAGTTGATCTTCCCTTCTGCCTCAGTGAATTGTTTATGATGCTCACTAAATAGTTAATGGATGTAAAAGACAAATCTCCCGGCGCTGTATTGTTACTTAGTTTGCCACTGGCACCACCTGTCTCTTGTACAAGTCAGTTTATGACTTGCTTAATTTTAGTGACTATACTCTTATCTGATCTTAGAAAACACCATTTGGAACAGACAGGCTGGAAGCCACCACATTTAACACATGATATCATAGGTCACCTACTTAGGACTGTAGAGCTCAATAACAACATGGAACTTCTGATTCTCTCCTCCTTTCCTGGAGTCAGTCAGTTCCAATCTTTTCGAGAATATGCGCCCTCCGTATAAACTGAGGGAACCGAGAAATACTTTTCGATTTCTACCATGTCATTACTACTACATTGTTTTTATTGTTTTAATTGAGCTATTCATTTTTTCCTACTCCTCTTCCTTCCTCTCCTCTCACCTTCCACCCTCCCGGCTGCCCTCCACATTCCCAATTTAGTCAGGTGATCTTGTCTTTTTCTCCTTCTTAAGCAGATCCATGTCTGTCTCTCTTAGGGTCCTCTTTGTTGTCTCGGTTTTCTGGGCTTGCGGTGTGTAGGCTGTTTGTCCTTTACTGCTGCATTATTTGCAATGGCAGTGCTGGGGACCAAACCCAGACGTTAGGAAACGCTCTACCACTGAGCTATACCTCCAGCAAGCCTAGCCTTTCTCTTTAGTGCCTGTGTTTTGTTTATTTCTGTCCCCTTTTCATCCCAGCACATCCCTACTCTGTATCCTGGACCGGGCTCAGACTTGCTATCCCCCTGCCTCAGCATCCTGATGCAGAGCAGAGGCATGCACCACCACTCCTCAGTGGATTGTGAGACTTTTGCTGTTGTTTGGGACCTTATGTATGACTTGACCTACATACACCTCACCCCTTGATAGCTATTGATTTTGAAAAACCAAATATAATGATAAGACTTACCTATTCTACCTTAGTAACTGTTTTAAAAATTGTTTTAGATTGTTTTTATTTTATGTGTAGAGTATTTGCCTACACACATATATTTGGGTACTGTAGGCCTGCAGTCCCCAGGGAAGCCAAAAGAGAAACTGTGGTTACAGATGACTGTGAGCCACCATGTGGGTGCTGGGAACCAAATCCAAGTTAATAGCAAGTACTCAGCCACTGAGCCATCTCTGCAGCTGCTACCTTAGTAACTCTTGTTTACAGTCTGAGAGGGCCAGAGTCTCTTCAGTGACACCGATCTTTCTCATTATCAAGGGTTTGAAGCACTTTGGAAAACACTGGGTTTCTGTTGTCTTATTTTTAAAATTTGTTCCCATTTATAGAGGCTAGAAGTGCCAAATGTGTGCAGTCTCTAGTCATCCACATGCAGAATAGTTATTAATATTGAAAAATTTACAAATATCAGAGCCAAAATTTAACTTTTATTATTATTTTTTTAAAACAGATCATTGAGAAGGCAGCTGAGATTGCCAGCGGCGACAGTGCTAATGTGTCAGTAAGTATCAAGCTTCACTGGTCCTTTCTACAGACTGTGCAGTGTGAGGGACTGACCTCATCCACTGTAATGAATGTATGGGGACATAACTCCACAGCAGTCTCACGTCCAGTGCTGGCAAAATGTAGCTCAGTTTTTGCTGACTTGCATGTGAATGGTAAACCCTGTTCTGCACAAGTTCAGGGTTAGTGGCCCACAGTGGCTGCTGCACTGTCCCCTCCTCATACCTTCCTTCTCTCACTGAAGGGTTTCCTGTGAGATTCATATTGACACTCCATCCCCAATTTTAGACACGTTGGCATCAGACTCTGTGTAGCTGAAGATGCCTTGAATCTCCTGCCTCTGCCTCCTAAGTGCTGGGATTGCAGCTGTGCAATCCACGTATGGCAGGTGTTTGTTGTTGTTGCTGTTTGATCAGGATCAGCCTATGTTGACTTGCACTTTGAATCCTTCTGCCAAGACCTCCTCAATGCTGAGTTTACACTGTGAAATTCAACTTCTTCATTTTTATTGTGTCGGATCAGAGGCCTGTGCACGCTGGGCCAGGGCTCTAGCACTGAGTTGGCATTCTAAGACACAGAGAGTTTTCTCTGTTGTTTTGTTTTATGATCACAGGGTTCCTGCTATATAGTAATTTTTATGCCTCTAAGCCAAGGCACAAGCAAGAAGTTCTCTATTTAGTACTTTTATTTCACTCCTTATATGTTTGGGGTAGGTTAGGGAAGAGGGTTGGTAGAAATCACAAATGGTGAAATGTCTCAGTGGATAAAAGTCTAACAATCTAAGTTAGATCCCCAGGACCCACACTGTGGCCCCTGAGTGTGTGTGCGCTCATGCACAGAGGAGGAGGGCTTAAAGAAGAAATTCCACTCAAATAATAGTAAATTTATACGATAAGCTATATTAAATAAGATGAATTTAACCTAAAAGCAATAGTGCCATCTAGTGTTTGCTCTTGGTTTTAAAACCAAAAAAGGAGAACCTTTTTTATAATGTGGCTCATAAAGTTAATATTGAGCAATGCAAACTTTTTAAAAGGATTCACTTTAATCTCTGTACAGAATTTCAGTTTTTGTTTCAGTTGGTAAAGCTCAAAATTATAAACTCATTGCATATAAATTTGCTGAATGGTTGCCTGTGGTTTGCATAGTTAAATAATGACTTATTTTTCTTCCTTAAGAGTCGTGGTGGAAAAAAATTCCTCGCTGTACTGAAAGAAATCTTGGACAGGGACCCCCTGTCTCAGCTATGTGAGAACGAAATGGATCTTATTTGGACTCTACGGCAAGATTGCCGAGAAAATTTCCCACAGTCACTGCCAAAACTACTCCTGTCAATCAAGTGGAATAAACTCGAAGATGTTGCTCAGGTAACAGAAAATCCTTCCCTCCCTCCCTCCACTTTTTTTTCCCTCCGCATCCCTTCCTCTCCACGCTCCCCCCACTTACCTTCTCCCATAGAACAACAACAACAACAACAAAAAACCTTCAGCTTTCTGTGTGTGTTTGTGTGTACATTCATATACTCGTTGATTTTGTGTGAAGTGTCTTTCCACAGGAGATTTCCATTTGTTGGATAAATTTTCTATTTTCTTTACTTTTTGTTTTGCTTCATTTGTTTTTTGGTTTGTTTGTGGTTTTTTGTTTGTTTGTTTTGCTTTCCTTTTTTGAGACAGGTTTTTGTGTGTAGCCCTGGCTGTCCTGGAACTCACTCTGTCACCAGACTGACCTCAAACTCTGAGTCTACGTTCCTATGCCTCTTGAGTGCTGGAATTAAAGGCATGCACCACTGCCTCCCAGCTTTTTAAAGATAGATTCTCATTTTGTAACTGTGGCCGCTCTCAAACTTTCAATCCTCCTGTCTGAGCCCTTAAGTGCTGGGATTGTAAATGTGCACCATAATGCCGAGCTTGTTGGGTGAGTCCCTGCAGGAGCTATTTTTGAGGTTTTAAATGCTTACTTATTCTATGTACCATCCAGAAACTTTGAAGACTTCAGGGATCCTGGAATCTGGTGGGATGACCATGCCCAATATTAATAACAATTACAATAGTAGTTTAAGAGCCATCTACCAAAGGGGGTGTAGTCACCCCTGGGTACCTTCTACCAGTTTCATCATAGGACCTCAAGTGGTTTTATTGTCTTACTTTGTAGCCCTGGCTGGCCTAGAACATCCACACCCTGGCCTCAAACTCACGGATCCCACCTCTCTGTGCCTCCGAGTGTTGGGTAAGGCCATGCATGCACCACCATGCCTGACTGAGTTGCTTTTGAGATAAGCAGCCAGCTCAAGGGTATCCTTTCACCACTGCAGTTTAAGAGACAGAGCTCTCTAGTACTGATCTTACCCAGTAAATTGCTGTCAGTGCTGCAGGATACTCAAGAACACCCAGTGAGAGATAGCGAATACCAAAGAGAAAGACTTGCTAAGCACTGAGCTTTGCAAGGGCCGGAAATCAGACTCTTTCCCTACTCTCCCTCTGAATCAGCTTTCTTCCCAGATGTCTGTCCCCATGAGACTGTGCCCACTGGAGGAAGGCTCTGCATTCCACAGAGAGATGGCAGAGGCAGCTCAGAGGCCTCTCCAGAAGACCCAGGTGTAGCCACAATTAAATCTTCCATGTGTAGGTCCAGCTCTTGCCCAGGAGTTTTGGTTGTCTGATGTCCAGTTAGCATTTGTGAATAAGATTTATTATCCATTAAAAAGAAAGTGGCCATTATTATCTCATGAATTACTTATATTTATTCTGATTTGAAGAACTCAAATGTGTTCTGATTAATAAAAGATTCTGTAAAGTAATAGGTTTCTTTAAAAATTCATTTAAAACTTGCAGGGCTTGATAGTGCATGTGTATGCCTTTAATTCCAGCACTTGGGAGTCAGAGATAGACTGTCTCTGAGTTCTAGGCTAGTCTGGTCTACAGGGGAAATTCCAGGACAGCCAGGGTATGCAAACCTGAAACCCTGCCTCAAACAATCAAAGAAGGAAGGAAGGAAGGAAGGAAGGAAGGAAGGAAGGAAGGAAGGAAGGAAGGAAGGAAGGAAGGAAGGAAGGAAGGAAGGAATTTTATTTTAGCTGTTAACCCTCTCCTTAGTTTAAGTCTCAGCTAGATTGAGCCCTGGCTTCGGTTTATACGTGAGCTTTACCTTTACAGGCTTCCTGATTGTTTCTGTCTTCTTCTTTGTCCTTAAATTATGTCATGGCTAATGGTTGTAGAATCTACATCCGAAGTGTCTTACTCTGTTCATTAAGCACATAGGAACCTTTTAAACATATGTATATAGAATGTTTCAGAAACAAACCAACTTTGTTAGTCTGCCTCTGCCACAACGTTTGAGGCATCAGTAGTTAAGTTTTCCTTCTTTTGACTCACTGTCTCCCGTATGCCAGGAAGATACAGTACTTCTGTCCTTCAAATTTCTGACCCAGTTTTAACTTTAAACAGCTTCAGGCACTCCTGCAGATTTGGCCCAAACTGCCCCCCAGGGAAGCACTGGAGCTCCTGGATTTCAACTATCCAGATCAGTACGTCCGGGAATATGCTGTGGGCTGCCTGCGACAGATGAGGTATCTCTTTATGGGACCATCCTGGGGCACGGAATTACCTGGGTGGATAAGAAAGAGGGTGGCTCTTCGAATGTTGCACAGGAGAGGTAAGGGCCAAAGGAAGCTTGTTTGAGCTATGGTGGCCAGGTCTGCTGGCCCTGCACAAACAGTTTAGGCCTTGCTTCACATTTACTAGAGAAGAGAGTTCTGAAACCTTCCTTAGTTTATTAATGTCTGCCCTGGGCCAACCCCAGAGGCCAGCTTTTCCACAGTGAGCAGCCATAACAGTGTTGCCTCTTTCCTTCACAGTAGTCTACTACTCACACCACATAAAAAGGGTTAGTGTTTTGCAATGGAGGAGTATTTGTTTATTTTCAGAAAGGATGACACTGGCTGCCCTTGAACTCACGGTAGCCCAGGCTAGTGTTCTCAGTCTCAGATTGATCCCCTGTCCCCAGTCCTGTCAGTGGTTCCTCCTCGCTTTGATCTGTTGTAAATAGTCTGGTGGGCAGAAGGACCTATGTAAACTCTCTAAAGTGGTCTGAGAAGCAAAACCAGATATATAAGGAAAGCAGCTTTCCATCTTTATGCTAATGTTTGTGGTTTTTTCTTCTTATTTTTCTTTCTTTATAGTTTATTATGGGGATTTCTGAGACGCTGTGTAGCTCTGGCTGTCCCAGAACTCTCTCTGTAGCCCAGACTGGCCTCAAACTCAGAGTTCTGCCCATCTTTGCCTCCTGACTGCTGAAATTAATGGCATGCGTGACCACCACCTGGCTTATACTTCTGTTTTTAATATTAGCTATTGGTTTTTATGAGTGGACATGGATCATCATAATTAATTAATTGATCAATTAAGATTGATGTTTAGGAAGTTTTAAAAATGAAGTCCCAGTTGCTTTGTCTCCCTGTGTTTGCACTGGAGGCCTGACGAAAACACTCCAGGTTAAGTGTTCAGTTTTGGAGGGAGATACTGAAATAATTATGTTGCCCCATGTGGCCAATTCTGACCCCTCCCTCTGGTGAATGCTAGAGCTCTGAGTCCTGTTTCTCATTTAATGCTGTGGTTTGGCCCCAGTTTCATCTCAGCTACCCATTTTTGTAGCTAGTTGTTGGGAAGCACAGTGAGAGGGCTGGGTATTCTGACCTCCAGAAGGGCTGGGCTTGCCTGTGATGGCAGAGGCCACTGACCAGAGTATATTCAGTCCTTTAATGTTATGAGTGCAGTCGTTATAATCCTTGCCTAAAGGTGCATTCATTTCCTTGTCCTCCAGTCTGTTTGATATTAAGGTTTTAGTTTACTGATATAGAGGAATGAATTACTTAAAACCACATGATAGCAAAGAAAAAATAAATTATTAAGGCTTTCATTTTAAAAATACTTGTTTGACTAAATACAAAATGTGTTAGGGAGATCAGAGTTGTTTTCAGGGACCTGTGGGTTAGTAGCTCAGGAAGTGAAACTGGTAGAAGCCTGATGTCCTGAATAACCACATAGAAGGAGAACGAGAGAATTTGCTCCACCATGTTGTCCTCTGACCCCCACATGAACACTGGCACACATACATGTCTCACGTACAATAGAAATAAAGAATTATGTTCAAGTAGCCATTTGAGGACAGGGGTCTTACTCCTGGCTGGCGATACTTGTAAATCATCAGTTGTAACAACTTATGAGGTTTGATAAGAATGTTCCACGTGCCAGACGGTGATGCCCACATCTTTAATCCCAGCACTTGGAAAGCAGAGATAGGCAGATCTCTGTGAGTTCAAGGCCAGCCTGGTCTACAGAGCGAGTTCCAGGACTGGCTCCATAGCTGCTGTACATATATATGTATGTATATGTACATATTCCGTGCATCTGTTCTTTGACCTATCTGAAATCTGCATCTTTTGGTCAGCATCCAGTGTGGTATAGCGAGTGTAAACATAGGGACTAGCCTG
The DNA here is from genome assembly GCF_014885135.2 of Alexandromys fortis. Lineage (NCBI taxonomy): Eukaryota > Metazoa > Chordata > Mammalia > Rodentia > Cricetidae > Alexandromys > Alexandromys fortis. The sequence continues at coordinate 144,988 of NW_026067915.1, read as the reverse complement.
GCCCCAAAGTCCCAAGTGTTGTTACCAGTTAGCATATGGGTTTGGTAGGGTCTTTTTCTGGCACCGCGGCTGAGTTTCTCTCCCCTTTGTTTCTTTCAGTGATGAAGAGCTCTCTCAGTATCTTCTACAGTTGGTGCAAGTTTTGAAATACGAGCCTTTTCTTGATTGTGCCCTCTCTAGATTCCTGCTAGAAAGAGCACTTGATAATCGAAGGATTGGGCAGTTCCTGTTTTGGCATCTTAGGTGAGTCTTTCATATTTCAGCCTGAGACCCCGGTATGCTTTAATACCTGATCCAGTGTGATGTAAGGCATTCAGTGGGACCACCAGAGGCTTCGTGGTCTCCACTCCACCTGTAACTTTGCTCTGCTTTGGTGTCTTCTTCTTTCATACCCAGACTCTACTTTTGTCATTTGGGAAAGTCATTCAAGAAACTATCCCATGATCCTTTCTGGATTTTAACTAAAACCAATAACTGATATATTGTAATATTTTCTAACAAACTAATTTTCTGTTTAAAATATTTAATACTTATACTTGCATATGTGTTTTGATCTAATCCACTCCATCCCTCCCCCCATTCCTCCTCTGTCCCTCAGTTACTTTTCCCTTCCAACTTCATGAGCTCTTTCTTAAAAATGAACCAATTGTTTTAATATGTGTTAGCTATGTGCTGTTCTATTTATTCCTTTCAGAAATTTGTGGATAATATATACTTTTAAATTTTATTTTATGTGTATGGGTGCTTTGCCTGCATGTATAGACATAGTTGTATGACTGGTACTTGTAGTGTCAGAAGAGGGCATTTGTAGATGGAAGGTTCTGCAGCCTTTCAGTCTCCCCACCAAAAAAACCCCACAGAAGCTTATGTTAATTATAAACTATTTGGCCTATTACTCAGGCTTACTGTTAACTAGCTCTTACACTTAAATGTTTAGCCATGTGGTGTGGTACCTTTTCTCAGTGAGGATTCTCATCTTGCTTCAGTCTGGCTGGCGACTGACTTTGCCTTACCTCTCCCAGAATTTTCCTAGTCTGGTCACCCCACATATACTTCCTGCTGGACTTTTGGCCAATCAGCATTTTATTAGACCAATATGAGTGACTAATCTTTACAGTGTACAAGAGTATTATCCCATAGCATTTTCCCTTTTTTCTTTTCATAATAAAAGTCCAGAATCTAATCTCCTTTGTGTAGCTTTTTCCCTGACCATTATCCATAACTACTTGTAGCCAATACTCTAAACAAAGACAAACATCCATAATCCTTTTTTTGGGGTGGGGGGATGTAGGCATAGTTTTCTAGGCTACTTCCTACTGATTGGGGGTGTTGATGATCTTCTGGAGACCTAAAGAAAATTTAGGATTATGGTCAAATCCTGACTGGAGTACCAGTGAGGCTTGATCATCTCAGCCAGCAGTGTTGAAGCTTTTCTGGATGCAGAACCAGAGGAAACTACAGCAGAGGTCCTCTGAAATGTTGGATCATCTGGGCCATCTTCTCCTATCAGTTGTTTTTTTTTTTTTTTTTGGGAATCTTCCTTGATCAAACCTTATTTTTCTTAACCCAGAATGAATCCACAATATCCCATTTCCTGTGGAAATGAAAGCAAAACCTCCAAAGACTTATTATTAATTATCTCTTACAACTTAAATTAGCCTATAATTCTTATCTATGTTTGGCTACGTGCTTGGTACCTTTGCTCAGTGAGGCATTCTTATCTTGCCTCCTCTGTGTCTGGCTAGTAACTGCATCTCTGCCTTTCCTCTTCCCAGAATTCTCTTAGTCTGGTCTTCCCACCTATACTTCCTGCCTGGCTTCTAGCCAATCAGTGTTTTGTTTAACCAATACAAGTAACAAATCTTTACAGTGTACGAAAGCATTATCCCACAGCAAGCATTGGGTACCCTGGAAATGGAGTTATAGGCAATAGTGAGCTGCCATGTAGAGTGCAGGGAATGCCCCTGTGTCCTCTGGAAGAGCAGCCGGTGCTCTTAACTACAAGTCATTTCTCCAGCTCCAGTTTGCGACTTGTATTATTATCACTGCTGTTACTAAGTAAAGCCAAAGTTTTACTAAAGCAATATTAATTTTTTATGTATTTTTACACTGTGTTTGTTTACATGTCTTTTTACATGGTGCTTTTATTTATGTATTTTTACACTGTGTTTGTTTACATGTCTTTTTACATGTGAGTACAGATGTCTATAGGGGCCAGAGGCCTAGGATCCACCTGAAGCTAGAGTTAGAGGCTTTTGTTAGCCGTCACTATGCATCTTGGATTGAACTTGGGTCCTCTGCAAGAGCACTACAGGTGCTTAACCTCTGAGCCATTTCTCCAGCCCATATTTGTGTATCTGTTGAACTTTGCAGTTCTGAGACTTGAACACAGGGTCTGGCAAATGTTTAGCCAGTGTTCTACCATTAGCTCAGTGTTGTACCATTGAGCTACATCCCTAGTCAGTGACTTTATTATATTGGCTATGTCATTTTCAGATGCACATGAGCCTGTCTCACTAATCAAGCAGCAGTAAAATCAGGAATAAAAGCTAAAGTTGCTCCTTTGTTTGACCATGGGAGTCGTGGATTCTCCTTTTTTCCCTCCTCATTTGTACTTCACCATTGAAACTTAAATTTATCAGAAAAAAAATGTCTTCCTCTTTGGCTAAGCTTTCCTAAGAAAGTATGAGCTCTATAATACTTTGGTATTAATTTTAGTGTATTTCCCCTGAAGTGGCTTCCTTGTTGGTAGATTTCTTTTCTTATTTATAATTTGTCTTCTCCTCTAAGTCAGTACTATTTTGAACCCCTCAGAGAATGACAAAATAATTATTCCTTTTTTTAATAAATTTTCAACATTCTTTTGTTATTGCTTTGTTTTGTTTTGTTTTTAAGATGGGGTTTCTCTGTACAACTCTGGCTGTCCTGGAACTAGCTCTGTAGACTAGGCTGGCCTCAAACTCATAGAGATCCGCCTGCCTCTGCCTCCCTAGTGCTGGGATTAAAGGCGTGCACCACCACCCAGCTTTATACCATTCTTTAAGTGAGAAGAGAAAACTAGAGCCAGCAAAATGAACTTGGTTTTTGCTAGGCAAGCTTGGCGGCCTGAGTTCAATCCCTAGAACCCATGTAAAGGAGGAAGACCAACTCTCCACAATTGCCCTCTGACCTCTGCATGCCCCCTGTTGTTGTGCCCCACTGACATCATCACGGTTGTCCTCTGACCTCTGTGTGCCCCCGTGGCTGTGCCCCACTGATGTCATCACAGTTGTCCTCAGATCTCCACATGCCCCCTGTTGTTGTGCCTCACTGATGTCATCATGGTTGTCCTCTGACCTCCATGTGTCCCCTGTGTCTTGAACCCCTGTCATGCACACTCAGCAACAACAGGAAGAGAGGAGAGAACTGGCTAACAGCTAATCGCGGCATCAGTCTCACTCCAGCCAATAGACTTCTTTTTCTGCCCAATTCTCTCTAAATTCCTAAGTTACATTTCTTTTTCCTTTCATAAGGCAGATCAAGTAAAACACGGAAATGTTGGTTTTTAGAATTAACAGGATTTCGGAATTACAGAATTAACTACTAAACACTCATGACATCTAAGTCCTAACCCTTAATACATCAGGGTGTGACATCTTACTATTGATTGCTTGGGAGCAGCTTCCTACCTGCTTGGGATGCGTATCTCATGGTGGAATGAAGAAGGCAGTGTTCCCTTCCCATGGTCTAAAGTGTTTGATAAATAAACCAACTGAATATTGCCTTTCTGCAGGTCAGAAGTGCATATTCCCGCCGTGTCTGTCCAGTTTGGGGTCATCCTTGAAGCGTACTGTCGAGGAAGCGTAGGGCACATGAAAGTGCTTTCCAAGCAGGTATGAGCTTCTGTTTATTTAGTTTTGTGCACAGTGATCAATTGAGTTTATCAAATGTGATTTCTCTGACCGCATATTTCATTGCCTGTTCAGTCAGTTAACCTGATCGATATTTTATGGGAAAGGATTGAGTCTCATGAAGCCCAGCTGTCCTCGAGCTCACTATCTAGTTGAGGAAGACCATGGCCAGGAGGTCCTCCTGCCCTAGACTTTTGAGTGCTGGAATTCCTGCTGTCGCATGGTGCTGTGTCTTAATTTATGCTCTGCTAGGGACTGGGCTCAAGGCTTTGTGCTTGATAGACAAACAGTCTACCACTGAGCTACTTCTCAGCCTTCAGCACGTGTTTTAGAAAAACCTGTCAAGAAAGGAATTTTCAACAAGCTTAGAACTAAAGCATAAATAAATAACAAATGGAACACAATTATCTCATATTTTCTATATTAATAGGATGCCTAAAATTTTAATGGTCTATACATATTTCATGATGAACACGAGGGAGCCAATCTTTGGTTTTTCAGACTGAGATTATTGAGGTGTAAGCCCACAGGTATCATGATTTCTGTAATTCAGAATCCTTGTTACCGTTTTGAGCTATATGTTCATGCCTAAAATTGTGATATGCTCTTGTAGTTGGGGGTATTGTTGATATTACTCTAAGTTATTAAATAATTACCAACAATTATACTGTTTATACTGCTTTAAGTATGCTGTCTTTCTATGCTCCTGATAATTCACCAGTCTGTATGCAAAACCCAGGCTGCCCTTGAACTCATGATCCTTTCGCCTCATTCCCCTGCCCCAAATGCTGAGATTACAAGAATGTGCCACCATTCCTAGCTCTTTTGCCTTGCTAAACAAGCTTCCATAGGCTTTCAGGAGATGGCTATACCTTTTGGAAAACCCACTGGGTGTGTTAATAATAGCTAGCATTTATTCACAACATGGGATGATGTCATTAATCCCTGCAATTCAGATCCCAGTGTTGATGGTGACCATCCTTGTGTGACCACCTTTTCCCCTTCCTCTGTTCACCCTTAATTCCCATCCTGTCCTTTGCACCTCCCCTCCCCTGCAAGCCTCTGATAAGTGATCTTTATTTCCAATTATTTTCCTCTTTAAATCCCTACAGTAATTTTTCATAACACTGAAAATCCAGGGTTTCTTCCAAGGTCCCACTTGGTTCCTACCTGTTTGACCTTACCTGACCACTCTCTTCCCTCACTCATTGATTCCGATCACACTGCATATTATCTTCATTCTCTGGAACATTTAGTGCAACTTCTAACAAGGCACATGTAATCAGCCCCCTTCACTCTCTTTCCTGATCCCAAGTCCTCTTATGTCATAGGCATACACTCTATTGCTAAGTTGTAGCCACATCCCTCTTTTTCCCTTTTTAGAGAGAGAGTCTGTGTGGCTGGAAGGTGGCATCAGATCCTCTAGAGTTGGAGTTAAAGGTGGTTGTAAGCCAACACTATGAGTTATAAAAATTAAACTCCAATTCTCTGTAAACACACTTAAACACCGAGCCATCTCTTCAGGCCTAGTCTCCACCTTGACACCCACCCTGTTTTTCTGTTTAAAAACAAAAATTCTATTTTGAGACAGTCTCACTTTTTAGCCTCCTGAGTGAAAGTGATTACAGACTTGTCCACCAGGCCCAGCCTCTACTGTTTTCGTGACTGATGAATTCTAAGAGACAGACTCTGTGCCCTTTCCATAGTGGGTGGGGTGCAGGCTTGCCACACGGCATATGGAAGTCAGAGGATAGCTTGTTGAAGTTGTTTTCTCCTTCAGGCAGTCCTGGGAATTGAACTCAGATCTCCAGACTTGGCAGCAAGCACTCTTACCCTCTAAACTATTGTGCCAGCCCACCATCAATATAAAATTGTTAAATGACAATTGTTGAAATACTTAAAAGTATTTTTGACTTATGATATTTTAGGATACTATTCCAAGAAATGAATATCAACACAATTATCAATGGGGCATAGCAGTTACCAACTGTACAACATGGAAGAAACCCTAATTTGAACTAGTTCAGAAAGTTCTGGTTTCATAGACCACTTTTCATCTGGTTTTCTTGTCACCAGTGTTTGTAGAGCCCCTGAGTCTGCTGAAAAAATGGAGTGTCTGTGGTTTTGACAGATGGCTAACTTGGCAAGCACCAGCCATCTTGATTTTATCATCAAGTTACATAAAACCATCTTAATTTTCTATGAGCAAGGCCTCGGCTTCTCTATTGGGAAACTACGTGCTATTTTCCTACATGTAGGGAACTACATCCACATCCTTTCATAGTCTTAATGGTTTTCTTGCATGGAAGCAAAGTTCAAAGTTTTAAAATGAAAACATGATGCAAAATGAATTCCCTGATAATGGGATTTCAAACCAGTGTGTATTGTGTTTGCCTCGTATATTTTGTTTTTCTGTATATGTGTTTGCTATTATTTGTTGTTTCTAGATTTAATGACATATGAAATGTTTCTTCTGGTTTATGATTGGCTATGATTGTTGTGTCTCAATTGTTTTATATAATACAATGTGAATGGAACTTACTGTGTTCTCGTGAGTTATATATAATATAATATGAATGGACCCTCAGTTATTAACTAATAACAGAAACCTCTGTGGGGACAGTGGGGTCTCTATAATTGCCCTGCCTGGCTAGGAACTTAGCCATGTAAACCAGATTAGCTGTTCTCCTGACTCTGCTTCCCGAGTACTGGGGTCATAGGTGTTCATGGACAGAAAATGGCTACACTGAGTGTTTGTTTTTTTGTTTGATTAGTTGAGACAGGGTCTCATTGTGTCCTTGGCTGACTTGAAATGCACTATGTAGATCAGGCTGGCCTTGAACTCACAGAGGTCCCTTTGCCTTAACCATTTCCCCACCCCCTCACCACCACCACATACACAGTAATTAAAGGCATGCACTATCATGCTTGGCTGAAAGTGGCTTTTACGAATAATGTTTTTGATCTAGTTGGCCATTGCTACACTACGAGTACAATGTTGTTTATTTTGGCTTAAGTTTTGTTAGCCAGAGTTATCCCAGATTCTAGGGCTAGATGATGACTCAGTGGTTAAAATCACTTGTTTTTATAGAGGACCCAAGTTCAGTTCCCAGGACCCATGTCAGGTGGTTCATAACCACCTATAATTCCAGTTCTAGGGAATCTGGCATCCTCTTCTGGCCTCAGTGGGCACCCTCCATATACATGGTACATATACTCAGGCAATGCACGTATACACATTCAATAAAAATAAAACAAATCTTAAAAATAAAAGCAATTTGTAGGGTGAGGCGGAGACAGAGTTACTCTGTATAGACCTGACTGTCATGGAACTCCCTTTGTAGACCAGGATAGCCTCAAACTCAGAAATCAGTCAGCCTGTCTTTGTCCCAAGCTTCAACCCCCAAGTGCTGGAATTAAAGGTATGCACCACTGCACCCAACTTAAAAGCAAGTAGTTTCATCTTGGGTAACAAATATCTTGAATCATGATCTGTTCTTGTTGTCCTGGCAGTAGAAAGACAACAGGCGGAGATTCCAGGCACATGACGATAGGTTTTGCCAGGCACGGTAGCACATATCTTTAATTCCAGCCTAGCTGAGTAGCCTGAGCTACATAAAAAGTTATGTCTAAAACAACAACAGAAAAACAAGGACATGGGAGTAGGCAGTAAGGTTTTAGTACCAGGACCAGCAGGTTACATCTGTACATAGCTCCTCCCCCACCCCATGCCATTGCGTAGACCAGCTGGAGTGGTTCAGATTGAGATATTTCAGATTCCCTTACTCGGTGAACTGTAAAGTTGAATACAGCTTCACACCTGTCTGAAAATAGCCAGTCTTTGCCTGCTCACTGTCTCAAATTTATAAGATATCATTTAATAAAGGACTTAAAAGTGATACCTGAGGGCTGGAGAGATGGCTCAGTGGTTAAGAGCACTGGCTGCTCTTCCAGAGGTTCTGAGTTCAATTCCCAGCAATTGTGGCTCACAGCCATCTGTAATGAGATCTGGCGCCCTCTTCTGGCCTGCAGGCATACATGGAGGCAGAATGTTGTATATATAATAAATAAATAAAATCTTAAAAAAAAAAAAAAAAAGGTGATATCTGACCGGTAAATGATAGTAACTTACTGTGTGTAACATTCTTCTTATATGAAGGATTGTGTGTGTGTGTGTGTGTGTTTGGTTAGAGCTACTGATAAATGTGAGTGTATAATATATTATTTTTAACCATATATGAATTATCGGGATGGGGAACCTTATTTTTCAGGTTGAAGCACTCAATAAGTTAAAAACGTTAAATAGCTTAATCAAATTGAATGCCGTGAAGCTCAACAGAGCTAAAGGAAAGGAGGCTATGCACACCTGTTTAAAGCAGAACGCTTACCGGGAGGCCCTCTCTGACCTTCAGTCGCCTCTGAATCCGTGTGTCATCCTCTCAGAACTCTAGTAAGTGGCCGTCTCTGCTTTGCACAGTGAGGAGCCTACGAACATAGCAATGCAGAAGATTTCTGAGTCGCTGTGTTGGGGAACTGGTGGGACTGGCTGTTAGCCCAAGGCCGTCCAATGTAACTAGGGAAGGAAAATCTCAAGAGTCTAAATTAACTTTTTTCAATTATACATAATTTCAGTTGTGTTATAGGACGTACATAAGCCAGCTTTAAAAGATGATTTAATTATTTTTAATTGTGGGGGTAAATTCAGTGTTCACAGTGGCCAGAGACATTGTATCCCCTGGAGCTTGAGTTACAGGCTTATAAGCTACAGTTATAAGTTATAATCTTACAGTTATAAGCTGCCTGCCTGACTAGGGTGCTAGGAACTGAACTTGGGTCCTCTCCAAGAGCAGTATATACTCTTAAACCACTGAGCCATCTCTCCAGCCTAAGTTAGTGTTGATACCGGGTCTTACAAAGCTAGCCCAGGCTAGCTTTAAACTCTTTGTGTAGCCCAGGCTGACCTTGAACACATAATCCTCTTGCCTGCTGAGTGCAGGTAACACAGGCTTGTGCCACCATTCCTGGACATATTATCCATTTTTAAGAACTGAAAATCCTGTATGAGCAAAATGTTGGAAATCACGACACATTATTTACTGACTTCCTATTTTAAAACAAGATTTAAATGAATCTCTAAACTATTTCCCATCTTTTCATTCATATAGAAGTGGAAAGTTATAATTTGTGTCAACAGCAGTATTCAGAATTGAATCCTCATTGTGAAATAAAAAAAAAACCCAGGCTTGAGATGTGGCTCAACATTTAAGAGCCCTTGCTGCTCTTGCAGAAGACCAGGGTTTGGTTCCTATCAGTCATGTCAGATGGCTTACAAGTAACTCCAGCCCCAGGGGACCAGACACCCTCTTCTAGCCCTATACTGAGCACATACACGTACATATACACACAGAAGTAAGATTCTAGCCTCTGTACTATGCATATATACACACATAAGAAATTACTTGTAAAATGAAGAGTTTTTTGTAATACTAATTTTAATGCAGTAGTGTATTCTAATCTTTTCCTCACTAAACATAAAAAGGGAGCAGAAGGAGAGAGAGCACGAGCAAGGAACTCAGGACCGTGAGGGGTGCACCCACACGCTGAGACAATGGGGATGTTCTATCAGGAACTCACCAAGGCCAGCTGGCCTGGGTCTGAAAAAGCCTGGGATAAAACCGGTCTCTCTGAACATAGCGATCAATGAGGACTACTGAGACCTCAAGAACAATGGCAATGGGCTTTTGATCCTACTGCACATATTGGCTTTGTGGGAGCCTAGGCAGTTTGGATGCTCACCTTACTAGACCTGGATGGAGGTGGGTGGTCCTTGGACTTCCCACAGGGCAGAGAACCCTGATTGCTCTTTGGGCTGACAAGGGAGGGGGACTTGACTGGGGGAGGGGGAGGGAAAGGGGAGGCGGCGGTGGGGAAGAGACAGAAATCTTTAATAAATAAATATGAAAAATAAAAAAAAAAAACAAGGAGAAATTTCAGTTGGAGGTAATCAAAGGTCAGGTGCCAGGTTTCCGCTTCATCCATTGGCATCAGTATATGCCAGCCAGAACTGACCTCAGGGTTCCTTTTCTACCCAGAGAAAATTCTCTGACTGTGACTTATGTAGACTCTGAAAGAAATAGGTGAGGGGGTTTGCATGCCTGATGCACATTGTTGTACTGAAGTGGTTGATTCCTGCTTGCTGATTTCAGTGTTGAAAAGTGCAAATACATGGATTCCAAGATGAAGCCCTTGTGGCTGGTCTACAGCAGCAGAGGTTTTGGAGAGGACTCGGTTGGAGTGATCTTTAAAAATGGTGATGGTAAGTCCTGGAATTTTCACAGCATATTGGAAAGGTGTGTGTGTGTGTGTGTGTGTGTGTGTGTGTGTGTGTGTGTGTTGGTGTGATAGCAGCCAAGAGGCCACTGCCAGTGCTCACGACATTAGCTCCTTTCTTTCTGAGAAATCACTTCTACAGTTTAATTAGTTAACTAATAAGCCTTCCTATTTTGTCATATAAAATAAAAATACTAAATCTTTTGATGAAGAACTTATAAAGGAAAGGCTATCTCTGTACATTCATGCGTCCTGTTACATATCATTGCCAGAGTCTCACGTTTGGATTAAGCTGATGATCCAGACTGATAAGGAAACACCAAAGGCTGTCAAGGCTTGTAAGCTCCGTGGCCACAAGGAAGCCCTACAACTGATTAGCTCTAAAGTCTTCATCTCATGAGGGTATAAACATCTCTGTACTAGAGTCCTTAAAGGATTCACAACAAATAACTTATTTATACATGCTTGCAACTTCTTAGTAGAACTTCTTCAAAGTGGTTCATGTTGCTTGAGATAGTGTTTCACTCTCTAGCAAAGACTGACCTCAAACCTGTGATCCTGACTCAGCCTTCCCAGAGTGGAATCACATGAATGTGCCCGCATATCCAGCCCTCATGATGTATTGCTAAATATTGTACTCCAGTAGATTGCACAAATAGTATAACTTGTTATTACTTTGTCCAAAAGTACTCTTTGGGGAGCAGGGAGAGAGGAGAGACAACTTTCTGTAACCCAGGTTGGACTTGAACTCATTATGTAGCCAAGAATGGCCTTGAACTCTGCTACATTCCCTACCTCCAAGACCTGGGATTACAGTGTGTACCGTCATGTCCGGCTGAAAGTACTCTTTAACTTTTATTATTTGTTATTATTTTGGCCCCAAATCTCACTATATAGTGGCAGCTGGCTTCAGATTTTCAATCTCACGAGTGCTGAGACTAGAAGCACTCATGGACATGGGAAATGCTGATCACTGAGCCTGTTTGATACAGTGAATATGGGCAAGATTAAAATTGGAGGGAAAAGTTCAGTGCTTGGTAACGGGGTTAGTGAATCTGACTAAATGCCTAATGTTGAGTTAATGAGTGGGGGCACAAGGTGGCAAGTGCATCTAACTGAGAGGCATCTCCCTTAGATTTGCGGCAGGACATGCTGACGCTGCAGATGCTACGCCTGATGGATCTACTCTGGAAAGAGGCTGGTTTGGACCTTCGGTGAGCACTCCAGTACATCTGCTTATTTTGTGGTGTTTTCCTCCTGTTGAGGCCTTCCCTTCCCTTTTGATTATTGTTCATAATAATAGTACAGCCTTTTACAGTATGCTGCCCGATCATTGCTCTGTTTGAATCTCATCATACTTAAAACTGCACGTGCTTGAGATTCCAGAGAAGGGATTTGGACTTTAATATGATTGGGACAAGCATCTAGAATCAAGTGCCGGGTTACAGTTTCAAGCTTGGTGGCTTTCATTTTGAGACAGGGTCCATTATATATCTCAGGGTGGTATTGAACTTGCTATACAGGCAAGATGGACTTGAATTCATTATCCTGCCTCAGTGTCCCACGTGCTGGGATTCCGGCCATGTGTCTTTGCACCCTGCAGAACTCTTTTGTAAAAAGATTTGAGGTCATTGCTGTGTATTGACTAACAAAGGCACTTTGTTAGCTTCATATAAATCATTTCTTGCAAACCTCACAGCTCCACAAGGTTGTGTTTCTCTTTTTAGCATGTGAGAAAAATCAGGACGGTAATGATTTTAAAACACAGGGTAAAGAAAATATTAAGTAGTGCCCATTTCAAATCCAGGACTGTCAAGACTCTGCATTGATGTCTTTCTATTCGTTTACTGCCCTATCAGAGTGAGAAAGCAGTATGGGAAGACATGTCCAGCAACCCTTTGTTTGCCAAAATATGATGGTACTCAAAATACCTAATTGCCCTCTTTGTGTTTTATGTTTTTAAACATTTGTGTGTATGCACATATGTACACCATGGGGACACATGTGGAAGTCAGAAGACAGCTTTTGAGAGTTGAGATTTTGGCTTCTATGGATCCTGGGGATCAAACTCAGGTTTTGCAGCAAGCACTTACATCTACTGAGTAATCTTATTTGCCACCTTGTTGTATTTTAAAGGAAGAGTCTTTGTTTCTAGATCCTTCTGGAATATACTTTTCCAGTCCTATTAAGTAAGAACAATCTAGTGTGATTTTTTTTTTCCTTTCATGGTACTGTAGCTGTGTGATGTCTGTGTTTTGCCCTTTTATTGAAAATAGCTTTGTCCCCTCACAAAATATATCCTGATTGCAGTTTCTCCTCCTTCTACTCCTCCTAGTTCCTCTTCACCTCACCTCCCATCTAGATCCAGCCTGTTTATTTATCACTAGAAAACAAACAGGTTTCTAAGGGATAATAGTAAAAATGAAATATAGTAAGTAGGATAAAACAAAAACTTAACACATCAGAATTGGGCAAAACAGACAAACTGAAGGAAAAGACCCACAAGAGAAGGCCACTTGTTCTCACACTCGGGACTCCCATAAAAACTCTAAACTGGAACCATAATATACATAAAGGACGTGAAGGATAAAAAGAAAATAAAAAACATAAAATTAAATCCAGGCAGTGGTGGCCTATACCTTTAATCCCAGCACTCAGGAGGTAGAGGCAGGTGGTTCTCTGAGTTTGAGGCTAGCAGAGCAAGTTCCAGGGCAGCCAGGGCTACACATATGTTGCAATTTATAATAAAATAGTTCTACACTAGTCCAGAACGGAGTATAATATGGGCTTATTTAATAGGGGTTAAACTCACAGAAAGGGTAGCAATCCACTTTACACACAGAGGAAACCCTGTCTCAAAAAAAAAAAAATTAAAAAAAGGAAAAGCCCTGACATGACATTATGATTCTGTTGAGTTCATTTTCTGTTGGCCATCTACTTCTGGGCAGGCAGTTACCCTTAAGAGTAGTTTGCTTCCCCAGTGAGACTCTTGGAGGAAACTAAATTTTTATTTGCAAGTGGTCATCAATTGGACATAGCTTCTGGATTAGGGATGGGAGCATCTGTCCACTTCTTTCAGCTCTAGGATGCCATTTCAACAATCTCCCAGAAAGGACCAAACAGTCACTATATGTGGTATATTTTCCTTTACCTTAATGAGTTTCTGATTACTTAAAACACTACCATGTGTGAATGGTTGTTCCCTCCTTAGCCACTCATGAGGAATATATCACAGATAGAGAGCAGAGAATGTTGTTTTTGTTATTGTTGAGACCAAATTTCTACGAAGAAGTAACCTAGGGGCCAGGGAGATATCTCAGTGGGTAAAAGAGCTTGCAGCACAAGCACACTTGGCTCAGTTCAGTCCCCAAATGCCATGTTGGAAGGAGAGACCCCCAAGCACAATTCTATAGACGCAGGAATATAGCAACATGAGGCAGCTTGAGGGAACAAAGGTTTATCTGGGGCTAATGGTTCAGAGGATATTATTCCACCATTGTGGAGAACTCAGCGGGGCAAGACCAGCTCCTAGCCTTAGACAGCAGGGGCTGCTGGGCGATCTTCACAAGTTGCAGGTTTAGCCATAGGATGGGCCTTCGTCAGTTGCAAAGACTGAGCTGAAGACTGGCTGCTTAGTGCTGCTCCGTAGTCCCGTCAGCCTCGCTGAAAACCCCAGCCCAGTTGTCTCTGCTTTGGTTTTGTCCATTCCATCCAAAGTTGGCATACATTTAGTGTCATGAGCGTCATTGTAACCTCAGATAAGGGAGACAGCCATGTGTGGGAGTGCTGGGTGTGTTCTCAGCTGCTGTGCAGTAGGAAACATCAAGGGTCAGTGGGATATTACTGGCACTTTGTCCTCTGACCCCATATTTTTAAAGTGTAGGGCTTTGAGTTCTTTCAAACGCCTATCTCTTTCTCACAAAACCTTCTTTACTGTTTCTATAAATATCTGTGCTCCAGTGTGCCTTTTGTGTTTGTTTTTCTTTTGAGGTTGAACTGGGTCATGAAGCATGCACTCCCAGTCACTCCCAAGTGTTCGGGTACCTCCTATATGTTACTATTTTAGTAACAATGCCAGGCTTCCGTTAACGAAAATACTTTTGCTCATTTAAATTTTCTCTGTTATCTCATGATACTCTGGTGTCTTTCATGTCAAAAGCAGACCATTCATAAGGCATAAATATGTTGACACCATGTCTTTTGCTTAACAATTCATTGTCAGTTAGCTTTTCCTGTCAACTGAAAAGTTATCAACCTCAAATCTGCCTGACATTCAGTAGACTTGACAGTCCTCTGCATCCTGTGTCCCTCTGCTACATGTCAAATAAAAATTTGAGTAGTTGTCTTCACTTACACATCTGAGTTTTGCTGATAGAATTTTTTGAGGCAGGCAAGTGGGGCAGGAACTCTCCATTATGTAACTGGCTGTCCTGTAACTCGTTCTGTAGACCAGGTTGGCCTCAAACTCGCAGAGATCCATCTGCCTCTGCCTCATGAGTGCTGGGGTTAAAGGGGTGTGCCACCATGTCTGACTCTACTGATAGAATTTTCTCACTTACAAGAGACTGTGAAAAGTTGTATGTAAGGGATTCGATGCTATTGGTGTTGGCAGGGTCAGGAAAGGAAGCACGTGCAAGCAAGGGAGAGTTTACTCTGACCTTCGCCACCTGACTGTGTGGCAAGGGAGTGATAAAGGGCTGCTGCTACCTTCCTCCCTCAGTGCAGTGTGTCCCGTGCTGTTTTCCCATGAAGGTAACATTGTCCTTAGGTCGGAGAGTGCAAGAATGAAAGGTAAATGGTAGAAATGTTGCCATGCGCTTTATAAAAACTGTAGACATTCAGGGCCAAGGAGGCTCCAATGAGATGATTAGGGAGGGTTCCAAGAGTTTGCCCCCAGCATGACTTCTGTCAAACTGTCTTTCAGATGAGGGTGTTTTTTCCTTCCCATTGTGAATGTTCCATCCTTAAGTCACTGATTGCTTTCATCATTGCTTGCTTTTGAAGAGGAAGTTGTTGGACTTGTGCCTAGCTTGGGCTGTAAGTGGGTTGCAAGGGGGTGCAGGAAGCAAGAAAGTGCACTTTAACCCAACCGTGTTTGCTTTACATGGGTTGTGTCACAATAGGCTGCCAGGCATTAGTGAAAAAATTAATTTTCTTCCTTAGTTGTCTTTTTAAGAAAGAGAAGTAAATTAATAATATAGGCTTAGTATTTCAGTCTGCCAGAACGTAGTTCGCCAGTGCTGCTCTCACTGACAGGAATATACAATGACAGAATTGTTTTTTAGAAGTAATGCTAGAAACCAGCACAGTCTATCCTCTTATCTCTGCAATACACACTAATGCACTCATTGCCCACACACAGTTTTCTCTTCTCTCTCAATCCTTGTATGACCTGTAGGACCCCCGTGCCATCTTTCCAGCAGGTCATATCTTCTCCTCACTTTGCTCGTGTATTCTGCCTAGCCCTGTCCTCTAGCCTAGCTTTCCTGTCCTCCCTCCTATACTGTTTAAGTATAGAGCTTTGCTTAGCTTCTCGGGTTGGCCTTGATCTTACTGTGTAGCTCAGACAGCCTTCAAGTCTGTGGAAAGGGCGATGTTCCCACATGGAGCATGCCCAGAGCCAGAGGAGGAAGTCAGGTGTCCAGCTCGATCACTCTCTACCTTGTTCCTTTGAACAAAGGTCTCTCACTGAACCTGAAGTAGGTTGTTGGCCAGCAAGCCACACCAGCTCCCCCAGCCTGGTGTCCACACCATACCCCGCTTTCTATGTAGATGTTAGGAGGTCTGAACTGAGAGCTCACAGTTGCATAGCAGACATTTGCACCCACTGTGTCATCTCTTTATCTTACAGAGATCTTTTTAAAAGATTTTTAAATTTCTAATTATGTCTATTTGTGTATGTATGTGCATATGAGGGCAGGTGTCCTCAGAGACCAGAAGACAGCAGACTCTGGCGCTGGAGTTACAGGCTGTTGTGAACTGCGTGATGTGGGTGCTGGGAATTGAACTTCCATCCTCTGTAAGAGTAGCGGGTGCTTTTAACAACTAAGCCTTCTCCCCGCCCCATCCACAGAGGTGTGCCTGGACTTCTGCCAAGACCTCTCTTCATAGTGACCACACTCCCATTGTGCCTCATTGCTTCATAAGCTCAGGGAGTATAGGGACTGCTTATTTCTGAATCATGTCTGACATCTGGTAGAACGTGTGCCAGCCAACCGCTTACTGAACCCATGCATCCTGTCCTTCGGTTGGTTGTGCTAGGGCGCCATAGAGACCTTTCACTAAAGGAGTGGTGTGGCCACATTTTAAGCAGGTCTTGCTGCCGTGGAAAGCCAGAAGCCCAGCTTAGAAACTGTTGGGAATTCTGAGGTGAAGATTGACAGAGACTTGGACTGGGGTGTGAGCAGGTAGGGTGCAAAAGCACTAAGATTCTGGTTTGTGTTTTCTATTTCCTCCACTTTCTCATTTCCTTCCCATTTTCTTCCTCCCAATCCCTCCCCCTTCCTCCTCTTTCTCCTCCCACATCTCATAGCCCAAACGACTTTGAACTTCCAAACCTGTCTCACTTTCAAGTTCTAGGGTTACCATTCCTAGGTCTGAATCAATTTTAAATCTGGTAAACTAAATGTTGGTTATGAGGAGAGTGAAGGAAGGCCATAAAGTGTGGACAGGAGTACTGGAGCGTGAAGTTACCTAATATAGATGCCATTACATGTTTCATAAAAAATGATTCTGGTTCCAGAGATTTTGTGCTTCTGTCCATCAGGTCAGGCAAATCGAATATTTCACAAGCATAATTATGTAGCAGACAATGCATTAGTTGCAGCATTCCAGTAAATCATCCCATCCGCTGGCCCAGGATTATTCTCTAGCAGAAGATAGAGCTTCTATTTTCCATGTGGTGTTACCAAGTGATGACAAGTCTGACCATGATAAAACTCTTTTCTTCTATGTCAAAGGAAAAACTTAGAAAATTAATGTTTCCCCCATGGAAAACATGGTCCCTTATGTCTATTTTTTTCTTCCAGGATGCTTCCCTATGGCTGTTTAGCAACAGGAGATCGCTCTGGCCTCATTGAGGTTGTGAGTACCTCTGAGACAATCGCTGACATTCAGCTGAACAGTAGCAATGTGGCTGCCACAGCAGCCTTCAACAAAGACGCACTCCTGAACTGGCTTAAGGAGTACAACTCTGGGTGAGTATGTCACCATCATTTCCTTACACGAACACAGCACAGATAGTAGTGACCAGACAGAAGTGTTTGCATTGCTTATTGCCTCAGTCAAGACAAAATGCCTCGTGAGCCTTATTAAAACTTAAAGCATCTACTTTATCTCAGTGTTTGGTAGCTTTTCACTATGGTAGAGTGTGTTTTTAAGATAGCGGGTTGAAGCTGTTGTTTACAGCATCAACTTATATGTGACTATATGGACTTAGGTTTCTAATAGGTTAATTCTTTTTTTTTTTTTGATGAAATTTTTTTTTAAATATTTTTTATTGAAAAAAAAATTTCCGCCTCCTCCCCGCCTCCCATTTCCCTCCCCGTCTCCCTTTTCCCCCCTCCTCCCTCTCCTCTCCCCCTTCCCCCACTCCTCTCCCCCTCCCTCTCCAGTCTGAAGGGCAGTCAGGGTTCCCTGCCCTATGGAAAGTCCAAAGTCCTCCCCGCTCCATCCTGGTCTAGGAAGGTGAACATCCAAACTGGCTAGGCTCCCACAAAGCCAG
>NW_026067915.1:113422-126506 GCF_014885135.2 Alexandromys fortis | reverse complement strand
CCCTTCTCACTTTTCTCTCCCCATCTCCCCTTACCTCCCTCCCCCCCTCCCCCAAGATCCCATTTTTTGCCCGGCAATCTTGTCTACTTCCCATAATCAGGAGGATAGCTATATGTTTTTCTTTGGGATCACCTTCTTATTTAGCTTCTTTAGGAGATCAAATTATAGACTCACTGACCTTTATTTATCTCTAGAAACCAATTATGAGTGAGTACATCCCATGTTCATCTTTTTGGGTCTGGGTTAACTCACTCAGGATAGTGTTTTCTATTTCCATCCATTTGCATGCAAAATAAGGATTTGTTTATTTTTGTTTGGTATTTTGGTTTTTTTGTGGGGGAGAGGTTGAATGTCTCTAGTCCTGGCTGTCATTGAGCTCACCGTGTAGACCACAGAGATCCTCCTGCCTCTGCCGCAACAGTGCTGGGATCAAAGGTGTGTGCTGTCACCCCCAGCCTTATTGTTATTTCTAATTAAGTGTACATGTGTATGGGTATGTGCACATGGGTGCAGGTGCCCACAGAGTCCAGAAGGTTCAGATGCCCCAGAACTGGAGCTACAGGTGGTGGGACCAAACTCAGATGCTCTAGGGGCCAGCAAAGTTCTTACCCGAGAAGCCACCTTTTAACCCTAATGTGTTGATTTTATGATTTAAGTAAATGAGTTTGTATAATCTGTGATATTTCCAAACTAAAAGAAAAATGTTTAAAATTTTGTCCTTGGCTGAGGATATAGATCAGTTGGTAGCTTTCCTAATATTGGCAAAGCCATGGGTTTGATCCATAGGACCACAGGTACTTGCTCAGTGACACATGCCTGTAACCTCAGCATTCAGGAGGTAGAGGCAGAAGAATCAAAAAGTCTAGGGTCATCCTGAGCTATAAAACCATGAGACCCTGCTTCAATAATAATATAAGAAGAATAAGTTTATTTATGGTAAGGGTGATGAACAATATCACTATTCTAGGAAATATTTTGCTGTGTAGGAAAGTGTTTTACAAGTACTTTTGGCTAACCACTTAAATCAGATTTAAATTTTATCATTCACATTGTTTCATGTGAGAACTGAATCAATTTCAGTCTAACAGCCTTCCCCAAAGGGGCTGTATCCTAACTTCTGATTGAGGTCACTGACCAGCATGGTGAGAATGGCAGTGCTTGACTCTAAAACCTGGATGCTAATCTGAGACCACCCTGACTGACGTGGCTTCCTTCAGTAACCCCAGCACTTAAGAGTCTAAGGGAGGAGGGAATTGCCATGGATTCAAGGGCAGGCAAGTTTCTTGGTGATTTTTGTGCCCGACTGGGTTATAGAGTAAGACCTTGTAAACTAAAAACTGAAACAAAAGCTAGTTAAAAAAAATATTCCTAGGCCCCAGGATGGTATAGCAAAGCCATGGTGGCCTCTCACAGTACCATGCATATAAGCGTACATCCCACTGACACAGGACTCCTAGGACATAGGGACTTAAACGGCTGAGGCTCAGTGAGGTGATGTCCTGAAAGCGGCCTGACAGCCTTTCGGGCACCATGTGGTCATTCGGCTTTGGTTTGTTTTACGAGTTCTCTGCATGGTTGAGAGCATCAACATATGGAGGTCTGATCCACTGCTTTTCTGTCTGTCTTCAGGGATGACCTGGACCGAGCAATTGAGGAGTTCACCCTGTCCTGTGCTGGCTACTGTGTAGCTTCTTATGTCCTTGGCATTGGTGACAGGCATAGTGACAACATCATGGTGAAAAAAACCGGCCAGGTAAGTTGCACTGCAGAAGCCATGGGCTCGGGTGGCATTGAGTTGTGTTTTTGTCTTTCACCTTTCTCCCAGCCCCATCTCACATACCATTTGCTTTACATGATCAATGGTTCACAATTAGGCGGTAAGCATTTTTTTAAATGTTCAACATTTGCTATTGCTATTATTTAAAAGTAACCTGTCTCTCATTACAAAAATTTGTATTTGGCTCAGTGAGTTCAAGGCCAACCTGCTCTACAGAGCTAGTTCCAGGACAGCTAGGGCTGTTACACAGAGAAACCCTGTCTTGAAAAAAACTTTTAAAAAAAATTTAAATTTTAAAAAAATTAAAAAAAATCTGTATTTGGTTCTGGTATGGTGGTATGGACCTATAATTAGAGCACTCAGGAGACTGAGGCAGGAGAGTTGCTTGTTTGAGACCCTGTCTTAACCTAGTGGAAGAAAATAACAAGGTGGGGGTTTGAGAGATAGCTCTTTGGTTAAGAGCACTGACTGCTCTTCCAGAGGACCCAGGTTTGGCTCCCAGCTCACAACTGTCTACAACTCTAGTTTCAGGAGATCCGATACCTTCTCTGGTTCTTCAGGCACCAAACACATGTGTAGGCAAAGCACCCAATACAAATAAAATAAAAATAAATAAAGTCTTGTAAGAAAACAATGCTTTGAAAAAAGAGTGGAATCAAAATGTACTACCTTGTCTTTTTCTTTTCTTTTTTAAATTTACTTTCTGTATACTTATTTGCCTGTATGTATGTTTGTATGCCATGTGCATGCCTAGTGCATGTAGAAGCCAGAAACAGGTGTCAGCTCCCCTAAGACTGGAGTCACGGAGAGTATTAAGCTGCCATGTGGGTGCTGGGAACCCAGACTGGGTCATCTCCTGAAAGAGCAGCCAGTGTTCTTAATCACTGGTCAGTGAGCCATCTCTCCAGTCCCAAGTTTTTTGTTTTAATTTTGGAATATCAGACTTGCTCACTGTAGGAGCTAGGAGAAATGCAGGTGGTGTCTTTCTAAGGAAGCCAGATGAGGTGATTTAATTTCAGTCTTTTCTCATTATTTACAACTAGGTTTTATCCATAAAGGGTTTTGTATTGTACACAGGCATAGAGAGTAAGATGGTCCAGTGGCTCAGCAGAACTGAGAAAATGGAAGTCTGAGAGTCTTGGAGAGCCATAGCCGGCTCTCAGAAAACCGGGGAACTAGAGCAGTGCTCTCAACTTGTGGGCCGTGACCCCTTTGGGGGTTGTCCGAGACCATCAGAAAACACAGATGTTTTCAGATGCATTACAATCCATAACAACAAGATTACAGTTATGAAGTAGCAATAAAAAATAATTTTATGACTAGGGTCATCTCAACATGAGGATCAGGGGAATGGCTCAAGTACGTAAGGTGGGTGCTGTGTAGACTGCTGGGGGAATCGCTCAGGTAGAATGATATATTAAATTGGGGCCTAATATTAAATTGGTATGACAGAAGTCATACCAAATAGAAATATTGAAGAGTCGCCAGGAAAATAAGATCCCATTTATTTTACAGCTCTTCCACATAGATTTTGGACATATTCTTGGAAATTTCAAATCTAAATTTGGCATTAAAAGAGAGCGAGTACCTTTTATCCTTACTTATGACTTCATTCATGTCATTCAGCAAGGAAAAACAGGAAATACAGAAAAATTTGGCAGGTGAGTATTGCCCTTGTGTCAAGGAGAAGTATCTACCTTCTCTGACCAGGTCGCTCACATTTTCTAATTCTTCCTGTTACTTTCCTGTGTTTGTGATAAAATGCTCCGACAAGAGCAACCTGAAGCAGACAGGACTTATTTTGGCTCAAGTTTCGGGGTCTTGTGGTGGGGGAGTCACAATGGCAGGAGCAGAGATCAGCACGCTGAGGGCTGCTGCTCAGTTTCCGTTCTCCAGCACCTCAGCCAGGGAGCGGCAGCACCCAGTCCTCCCGCTGGTTAGCCACACAGGCCTGCTCAGAGGCCAGTCTCCAGCTGACTCTAGACTTTGTCCAGCAGGCAGCATCAGGCATCATACTAACAGGGTTGTTTTGGTCTGGGAGATTCTTGGACTGGTAACAGAAGATTCGGATTCTTCTCCAGTTCAGAAGTGACCAGGAGGGAGACAGAGAAAATCCTAACCTGTGATAAGCTACTGTGTTTTATTGCACCTTCTACCTGTTTCAGAAAATTATATCCCCAAACTACAATGCTGTTTGACAGTAAGATGCTGGGAGAACAAGCATCTTACTGTCACTCTGTGTAAGGGAGCCTGGGCTTGAAGCAGACGTTACTGGCAGTGTGTTCTCTAGCATTTATCTTCTTGCCTGTGTTTTTTTTTTTTTTTTTATTTTAAAATGTGGACAAAAGGGATTAAAGAGATGGCTCAGTAGGTAATGGTGCTTGTCAACAAGTTTGGGTGGTGGCGCATGCCTTTAATCCCAGCACTCGGAGGCAGAGGCAGGTGGATCTCTGTGAGTTCGAGGCCAGCCTGGTCTTCAACAGCTAGTTCCAAGATAGGCTCCAAAGCTACAGAGAAACCCTGTCTCAAAAAAAAAAAAAATGTGGACAAAAGGAGTTGAAGAGATGGCTCAGTAGCTTGGACTTTGAGTTTGGTCAAATCCCATGTGTGAAGAGTGAACCAATTCCCTCAAATTGTCCTTCTACCCCTACACACACACACACACACACACACACACACACACACACACACACACGATAGATAGATAGATAGATAGATAGATAGATAGATAGATAGATAGATAGATAGATAGATGTAAACAAAAGTTCTAATGAGAACAAAAGTAATGGGTGAAGTAGAGGGATGTATCGTGTGGACACTCTACTTGCATGCTCAGTAGAGGCTGAGACGAACGTTTCTTTTCTGTGGGAATTAGTTGGATGACTCTTGGCCATTATCGTCTTAAAGGGGAGAAAGAGCAAAACAACTAGGAGTGCACAGCATCAACTGTTTTTAGGGACGGAAGAGATTAAAAGGCAGAGCCCAGGCGGGCATTCAGAAATGCCCAGGCATTATAACAATCGCTTGTTTAATGTTTCCATGTTTTGTGGTAAGTCAAAGCCCAGGTTGTTGCATTGCTATTCCTGTAGAAGATAAATTATTTCTGATTCGAAGAGAGAACCATATGGTTTTAGAGAGTTTGATTTCTTTATGTAAACTGTAGTCTGGGGCTGTTTTCAAAGCATCAAACATGAGCTGAAGCTTCTGTTTATGGGGATGCCCTAGCTCTAAAGATATCTGCTTTTCTTTCTTTCCTTTGCAAATGCCCACCTCCCTGGGACACCACACACATGGATATTACATCAACTCAAGGTTTCGCCAGTGCTGTGAAGATGCCTATCTGATTTTAAGGCGGCATGGGAACCTCTTCATCACTCTCTTTGCACTGATGTTGACTGCAGGGCTTCCTGAGCTTACGTCAGTCAAAGATATACAGTATCTTAAGGTAAAAACCCCCTTCTCTGTGTGTTTGTTGGCATTTGTGAGCACAAAGCTCAGTTAGAGCTCCATTCAAAATGTCCACAGGGAACTGTCAAAATGGCTCAGACGGGAAGGCTGCCGGCTGCCAAGTCTGAGGATCTGAGTTCAGTTCCTGGAGAAAACTGAATTAAAGATTCCCACTAACCTCTGTGTGCATGTGCCTGTGCATGGGCACGCGCGCGCGCGCACACACACACACACACACAAACACACACGGGCATGTACACGCACACACGGGCATGTACACGCACACAAAATAAATATAATTATTATCATCGTCATTAGTATTATTTTACAAAGAAGACTTGAGAAATATCAACCTCCAGTCATTTTTTTTAAAAATAAAATATCCAAAGGAGTGAAACAAAGTTGTTTCCTCTGGCTTTTAGCCAAAGGGTGGAAGCAGGTAATCTGTGAAGTTCACATGAAGGAGAAGTTTCTAAAGGAGCTGTTAACTTAGAAAATTTCTCCACGAGAGAAGGGGCGTGCAGGGGAAGGTTCTAGGCCAGGACTTGTTGCCCACACGCTGGGTCAGCAGCTGCCCAACACTGGTTTCTACCGGTTTGCCTTTGACTTGCTGTGGATCCTCAGTCATCTGACCAGAACAGCAGCTCAGTGTCTTACGTTAATTAAAAATTAATTCCATCCTCAAGAACCCTTTGCTAAGGGCATATGTCATTTTCCTGGGTATTCATCTTGCTCTGCAGGTGACATTTATATGGGAACATGAAAGTGTGGGTGGGGAGGCTGGCCACACCTCCCATAGATTATGTTTGCATGTCTCTGTCAAGGGTGGATGAAGTCAAACATTTTTCTCTTCATCTTTAGGACTCTCTTGCCTTAGGAAAGAGTGAAGAAGAAGCACTCAAACAGTTTAAGCAGAAATTTGATGAGGCCCTCAGGGAAAGCTGGACTACCAAGGTGAACTGGATGGCTCACACAGTTCGCAAAGACTACAGGTCTTAGCATCGGCCTTGGCTCCCAGTGAACTTGTCAGTTTGTTTCCTTTCCATTTTGCACTTGCACTAAACATGACCCTGCCAGAAATGCAAAGGGAATGAAATCCTGAAACCCAGAGTGAAATCAAGAATGAGGCCTCCCACAGAGCCTGATCTGAACCATCCCGATGCCCACCGTGTTTCTCATCCTGAACATTGCCAACAGACAGCATGGAGGACCCTTTCCTGCTGACCTTGCACGCCGAGGAATGCTACTAAGGACTCTTTGGGATTTTTTTTCCTTCAGTATTTGGTACTTTACCAGAGGTGTAAATACTTCTTTTCAGTGTTGTGACCAAGTGCTGACACTCAGCCAACAACTCACCATAACATTTGGGGGCTGGAACTGTTCTGACTGTCCAAATGAGGCTTCAAAGAAAGGTATCTCCCTTCCCTTTTTAAATTATGTAAGCTACAAATTACATTGATTATGTTGAATTTAATTATTTTTTAAAGGAAATATTTTAAATCTGTGAAAACTCACTAATTTTGTTAATATTTATCTATCATGATAGCATCATTCCAGCCAGACTTGCTGAGAATCTATTGGTGGGGCAAATATAATATATATATATATCTATATATATATGCTGCATATATATTTATAAAATTTCTAGTGGGAGTTCTATATAAAAAGATGTTTCTTTGGTATTCTTCAGCCTGTGTTTTAAAGTTTTACAAAAGCAGAGCTTTTCCTAAGTTACTTTTCAGTTGACCGTGGATCCAGGTCTTCCATCCGCTTCAGTCCTGAGGCACATATGAATGCAGTTTCTCTGCGTAGCTCTGAGAGTTCATCTCATAAAACACAATACTTGAGCAGATGTATCCAAGGAAGCGAGCAGATGAAAAGGAATCTATTTATGGAATAAACTCCAAACCCAAATTTCAGTATTTTAGTAATACGCCAGCTGTTCTTACTGTATTTATTGAAATGTATAATAATGTGATTTTTTTTCAATGGTATTTGTTGAAATTGAAGTGGATTCATGCCACATGGGAATCTTAATTTATTTGTTGAGGTACCATACAGTTAGGGTGCTAGGTGACAAGTGATGCTAACATGTGCAATAGGAACTACTGGTTGGTGTGTACATGGATGTTCTTCCTGAGTAATGGCGGAGTGCTCGCCTTAGCAGCACACATATTGAGTACTGTCAAGATCCAGCAAAACTACTGCTTCTTCTCCAAAGAAATGGGGAGCCCTCAATCCTCAGTGACATGGGAAAGACAACTGAGTACTTGCCCTGTGACTTCAGTTTTCTATAGGAATTTTATTAAAGATTGTTTAATTTTGTTGTCCTTCTTAATGTTCTCTGTCAAATAAATGGGTGGTTTTGGCTGTTTGGGGACATGTGGGCCTTTCTCTGTGAGAAACACAGAGTCTTCGGAACCTGCTGCTATTGGAATGCTCCCAAAATGGACACGTCAGTAGAGAGACCAACCTCAGGAGTGGGCTGAGGTTCAGGACCTCTGCCCAGCTTCCCCTTGCTCCACCATGGACAGTCTTGACGGTCTCTTGGACTGATGGAAGCCTAGGGGGCGGGGGTGTTTTCGTCAGTCTGCTGTTGTAACCTCAGCTCGCTGCCTCTACTGCATTCATGTGCACGTATGTGTGGGAAAGCGGCCAGGGTGGTGTGGTTCAGTAGGTAGATACAGACAGACACTCCATCTGTGCTTGCTGAGTTGCTTGTCTGAGAAGAGAAGGCTGAAGGCAGAAAGCTAGCCACCCTCTAGATTGAATTAGCACTCTAGGCTGTACAGATACCGGCTTGAACAAGGACTGGCTAACCCACGTTTCTCTACATCCTTAAATGCCTCACTTGTTACATAACAATTTTCTCTCTCTGACTCTGAGCCAAAGGCCCAGACTTCTTCCAGGTTGGCTTTGAGAACTTGGTAGTAGTATCATCGGGGGATGTCAGGCTAGAGTTAGGTTGCCAGGAAGCATGGCCCTACAGATAGTCTAGAAGCCACTTTGTCAACAGCGATTATTCTCTGTCCCAGGGTGTATGTTACTATGTCTCATAATTTATTCAGGTTAATCAATTCAAGTTTGAGTGTTAGGTATTTGTAACCCTGGCACTTGGGAGAAGCAGGAGCTCAAGACCATTCTGAGATGCAGTGAGTTTGAGGGCACTCTGAGCTACACCAGACCCCGACTCAAAACAACTATCAAGTAGAAATGGTTTCTAGTATTTTCTAATTCAGTTTTCAGAAGTATTGATATTACTGCCACTGTAAGATTGGGACTTCTGCCCACAAGCTAATTCCTGTTTCCTTCAGTGACTGAGACACCCTAACAATGCCGCTTAATCTCCCTTAGTTCAGCAGGTCCTCTTAAGTCTTAAAGTGGTTGATACATCTACCTTAACCAGCTCCTGTCTTGGTCCCATAGGATGTACTTAAACCCAGGCTCTGTGTCTCAGCCTCTGCCTGGGGTTACTTGGCATTCTTGGAAATGCCTCTATAAGATTGGGCTGTACTAGTGATTGTTGTGGAGGGGTCAAACCATGTGGGTGGTACCACCTCTGGGATAGTGGTCCTGGGTGCTATAAAAAGTAGACTGAGCAAGCCAGGGAGCAGCACGCCTCCATGACTTCGCTTCAGTTCCTGCCTCTGGGTTCCTGCCCTGCCTGAGTTTCCGCCCTGACTTCCTTCAGCAGTGGACTGTGATGTGGACTGTAAGCTGAAATAAACTCTTTCTCCTCCAAGTTACTTTTTGGTGATGGTGTTTTATCAGAGCAGTAGAAACCATGAGGAGAAAAATACACCCTCCTATAGCAACTGAGGTTGGAATAATTGTCATCTTATTACCCACTTAGTAAATAAGCTGGAATAGACAGTTGCTCATTCCTGAGGGAGTTTAGATTTGAGTTCAGAAGCCCCCTGATGTGGAAGGCAGGACTTTCCCTCCCTCTAGTTTTCTCTGCAGCGGTGTCTGCTCTGTGGCTGTGTCTTAGAGCACCTACCTCAAGGTCGCCGGGCTGATCTCCACTTCCCCGCGTTCTCCTCCTGTTACCTTCTACTCTCTAAATCTTCATTAGACAGTATGACAGAAGTGAATGGCCTCGATGCTTGGTCCTTTGCTTCATAAAATATGATGAGGTAAAGATTTAAATCCTGAATACTGTGGACCTGTATTGATAACTGGTAGGCTCTCGTTTCCTGGGCTAAGAGCGGGTTCCCAAGGCCCATCAGACCATCTTCCAGCTGTATTCAGACTCATCTTAAGTCAGCAGGATTCTACACACGTCAGATTAGAATGTCCTGGAGTGTGGCTCTGCCATTGGTTTAAATAAAGTGAGTGTTCTCCACATAATCTTACTGTACAGCCAGTATTGCAACTAAATTATTTATCTTCCTGATTAATTTCCCCTGTACTTTCTGGCCCAATACAAAGGATTTAATTACTTACTAAGTGCCAGGCAGGAATCTATCTCTATCTCTTTCTCCGTGTGTGTGTGTGTGTGTGTGTGTGTGTAATTTTCATAGCAACTGTGACCTGTAGGGGCCTCCTCTAAATGCCACCCAGATCCCAGATGGTGACCACTCCTGTCCCAGGTCTTATTCCTACTGCATCTCAGCTACTGCTTTTTTGGTGCGCCCTGAGTTTCTCTGCAGTCCAGTGGGCATTGTCCAGGAAGAACAACCCAGAATGAACAAACAGAAGAAGCTCTGAGGGACCTATCGCACTGCAAGCTCTCTGAGTACCCGCACCTCCCACCCTGCACCCTGTCTGGTACCTTCGCCCAACCCTGCCTAGTCCCACTTTTAAATCACTACTTCATGTTGACCAACTTCACTGGTAGAATAATCTTTAAAACAAATCTCCAAATCCCCGAGTCCCAGCTGCAAGTTTGGGATCTTTATGAAAGGAAAATCATCTCATGCCGTCTTCTTCAGCTCACCTGCCTCAGGAAGAAGACTGCTAATGCTGCTGCCCAATCCTTTCACTTCCTAGAACCCCAGGCCAGGCTCTGCAGTGAGCAGCAGAAGGTGGCACAGATGACCGGAGATGTCTACCGGGTTGACTTTGTGGGGCGAATATAGTATGGGTGCAGCAGCGTGGATTACGTTTGGTTTCTGGAGGGAAGTCAGGGGCCAGGAGAGGATGAGGGGTACAACTTCTAGACAACTGAACAGGTTAGGTCAAGGGTCCAGCTCAAAAGAAGCCCTGGGAATTTCCTCTTAACCCTGAGCTGTGCCAGAATGCCCTGGTAACCTCACGTTGGGGCGGAGCTGGCACAGGGGCCAGATGCACCTGCCCTATTGGATGGCATAATCCTGGTGCCCGTTGATAGATAACTAGAAGCAAGGGAAGCTGGGGACCCACAGCAACTGCTGAGTTCCTGTCACTGCCACCCATTGGACGGCCACCATGGTGCTTCTGCTGGGCTTCCTGCTCCTGTTGGGAGTCACAGGTGAGTAAGGGCCATTAGGTCCCCAGCATCTCTTCAGAGTCTCCTTGGGGTTAACAGAGAAGGTATGGAAAGGACAGGAGCGGGGAGCTGGGAGGGTAGGGAACCTCTGCTGAGAGCCCCTTGGGTGCAGGGTGGAAGGGCTGGGACGGGAACTCGGGTGGGTGGGGGAGCCTGCAGGCATATAAGTGAGCCTCCTGCCTTTTCCCAGAGCACTGGCGCCCAGAGTGCAGAATGTGATTTGTTCATGTCTCTCGTCATGTGTCAGACTCTCTCTCCTTAGTGCCTGTCCAGTCATTTCAAATGCTTGGCCATGCGTGGACTGACTGACAGGAGTCTTATCCACTGGACAGCCA
This sequence comes from Alexandromys fortis, assembly GCF_014885135.2. Classification (NCBI taxonomy): domain Eukaryota; kingdom Metazoa; phylum Chordata; class Mammalia; order Rodentia; family Cricetidae; genus Alexandromys; species Alexandromys fortis. The sequence goes on along the minus strand of NW_026067915.1, from coordinate 115,477 downwards.
GCTGCTCTGAGCCTTGGAATGGTCCAGGCTGCCCCAAGAGAGGGGCACTGAATGGACACATTCTTAGGTTTAGAGGACAGCCACAGTCAGGATTGCTAACTAAAAGGCAAAAGAAAGCTAGGAAGTAGTGCTGCTTCTTAGAGACCCAGAGCAGAATGCAAAGGGAACTCTGCCCTCTGCTTCAAGTCCGTAATGCATTGGCTGATTATATTTTTCTTTTTCATGAGACTGAATGACCTGGTCATTCCTAAAGGATACACCAGACGCATTGTGTTCCTGTGTCCTCTGTTGTCGGTGGGAAGGCAGTGACGGGGAGGGGGAGATTATAACAATGCAGGGACCAGTCACGTGTATGGTATAACCTGTAATCCCAGCATTTAAACTGAGGCAGGAGGTTGGTGAATCTCTGGACAACCTGGGTTAGATGGAGAGCCCCTCTTGTTAAATGTTCTGAGTTCTGATAGCCTTTCTGCCGAATGATTCTGCTTCCGTTAACACTCTTGGATGCCACAGGTGTGAGCATTACCCATGAGCCAGTGCTCTATTACCAAGCCTCTTCCTTATCTGAGTCTACATGGCTGCCCACACCTTCTGGATACATTAAGCTTGGCTGAAATTTCTGGTAATGCTTCCTGAAAAGATAAGGGACAGTTGCCAGTTTCCCTGGTCCATGCCCAGTGGAGCTGGGGTCGAAAAACACTGTCGCTGGGGAAATATAGTTTAGAGCTATCGAAAGCAGAAATGTGGGAGGAAGGAAGTCATTTATAATAATACCTGCCCTGAAATTGAGGGGTTTTTTTTTTCTGGAAAGTTCCATTTCGATTGGCCCAGTAAGGGCATTCTGATACTGAACACCAATTCTTCCACCCCCTCCTGTGAAGCCACAGTGTCCACTGTGGTCACATTCAATGAATCACACTTGTCACACTGAATCACGCCGTCAGCTTGAATGACTCTGAACAACGTGGCTCTTTCCTTTCCCGGCCTTCAGCATTCTGTCGTTTCTCTGAACCCTTGACGTTCAACCACAGGATGGCATGGGAGTGGGTTCTCCTCCAGTCATTTTCTGCTAGGGGTCTAAATACCTCAGATACCGTGATGTCTGTATCTCTCTCAAGATTTGGGGAATTTCCCTCGTCCCTCCCTTCCTGGGGACTGAATCAAGGGCCCTGAACATGCTATGAAACACTCAGTTGCATTTCCAGCCCAGTTTTTCTCCTAACTGCAATCAATAAATGCATATTTACAGAGTAGCTACTGAGTCCAAGGAACCACATGAAGTGGATTGGAGGACAAAAAAGGAAGAAAGAAAAGCTTGTTTCCAGGGTTTTATTTCCCGTCACATGCATGCATGTCCTTTTAAAAATTTAGTTAAGATATAATTGCCTCATTCCCCCAACCTCCTCCTTCCCCCTTTCCCTCCCATGTCCCCTGCTCTGTCCCAATCCATGGACCTCCTCCTCTTTGATCATTTGCATATAGAGGTAAACAAACATAAATGCAGCCTGATTGGTCCGTTCAGTACTACCTGCAAGTTTGTGTTTCAGGGGTGACCATTTGGTATTGGATCAGGGAGCTCATTCCTTGGGAATTCCTATTCTCCCTCTCTCAGTTGTTAGTAGATTGAAACTCTTCCTCTCGCAGGGGTGGGGCCCATCTGTGTCGGGATGTCGGCTGGAGTTGAAATTGTTCAGGTCTTACTTAGGCAGCCATGTTGTTGAGACTCAGGGCTGTAACTTCCCTGTCATAGCTAGAAGGCACAATCTCACAGCAGACTTCCTGAGTCTCTTCCTCTCCAGGTCTTTCTGCCCATCTCCCTCGCTGTTCACTCAGTCTCTGTCTCACTCAGCAGCAAACTAGCCTTGAACTTGATCCTCCTGCTTCAGCCTCCCTAGACACCAGGTTACTAGTGCTTAGTAGAGTGATTGAATTATTTTCTAGAGTTAATGAAAATGCAGACAGTTCCACTTGTTTTGCCTGAGGAGTCTCAAATTGGCACCTGCATATCGAGTTCCTGGGAATGGGTAGAAATATATCAATTTTATTGAGAAGGAT
>NW_026067915.1:100198-112386 GCF_014885135.2 Alexandromys fortis | reverse complement strand
AAAAAAAAAAAAAAAATACCCCCTCCTGTTTCCACAATACTCCCAGCCAATTCTCTGACCCCACTGAAGTGCTTATGGTACAGGAGATTGAACCTAGAGCCAACTGCATACTAGGCAAGCATTCTCCGCTGAGCTATATCCCCTGGAAAAGTGCCTTTGTTGGGAGAGTGTTGTCTTCCAGCCTGCCAATCAACCTTCCTGGGTGTGGTCACCTCTTTGGGTATGCCTAGGTCCCCCTTTGCTCTGCAGTACCAGCAGCTGAACCATTCCCCCACATAAGCCACAAAATGAGTGACCCACTACAAATAACCTTTTCTCTGTGTGGGGTGAGCTGTGAAGGGCTAAATAAATAATAAAAAGATTGTTAAAATCTATAAAAAAAAACTTTAATTGGGATTGAAGTTTAGTGGTTCTCCAGGAAGAGTGTTTGTGTCAGGGAGGGGGTGGGGGGAGAGGAAACTGGGTTATGATCCAATTCAGAAAAATTCTTATGCAAGATCTACATGCACATTTTAAAAAAATCTCTTAACTGTTTTTCATTGTAATTTACATTTTCCTGGTCCTAGTGTATGAATTATATATTTAAAATTTTTATAAGCAACCCCAGTCCTGAGGAAGGAACTCCAGGGGTAAAAGAAAATGATACATATTTGTGACCAGATGTTGTAATGCTGGTTGGGGAGCTCTTTGCTGCGCTTGTGGGCAAGGCTTCAGAGAGAGGAGTCGGTTACTCTCCCAGGCGTGTTACCAGACAGAGCAAGGCAGCAAGGCAGACTTGCTCCTTTCTGCTTATTCTCCTGGGCCTTACTGGCTTTAAAGGTGTGGCTACTGCAGATCCAAATGTAAGTCCTCCACTTTACCCGCTAAGCCATCTCCCATTTCCCCTTCAGCTTTTAAGAGTCTATATATATGTAGAATGTGGTAGAACACTTGCCCAGCATGTGTGAGGGTCAGGTTAACTCTCCAGCACCACAAAAATAAATACATGAAATTAAAAAAAAATACATGGTTAAATAACCTTAGTTGGGTTTGGTGACATATACCCATAATTTCAACACTGGGGAAGCTGAGACAAGAGGATCATAAATTTGGAGCCACCTTGGGCTCTATAATGAGACCCTGTCTCATGAAAAACAAAATAGCAACAAAAAGTGCTCACACCTTTGAGTTGAAATACAGCAGTCATACACAGAACAGTACATAGTTCGGAGAAGTCTTGGGGACAGTAGAAGCTAGCGCTCTATTGACACATTCCAAAGGTTCAGTGTATCACCAAGGAGATGTTGGCTCAGACACAGGTGGGCAATGACTAGCTATGAAGGGCATTACCCTAAGACATCTTTTTGTTTTGTTTTGTTTTTAGGAGACAGGGTTTCTCTGTAACTTTGGAGCCTGTCCTGGAACTAGCTCCTGTAGACCAGGCTGACCTCAAACTCACAGAGATCCGCCTGCCTCTGCCTCCCCAGTGCTGGGATTAAAGGCGTGCGCCACCACCACCAGCACCCTAAAACATTTTAAAATAACAAATGGAGGAGGTGGAGCAAGGAGAAAAGGGACATTCTAACTTGTTGTAATCATGGAAATTCTAATCCATGCCTAGACTCTTAAAGACTCTTTCAATCTTGGAATGGTGGTGCAGGCCTTTAATCCCTGCACTCAGGAGGTAGAGGCAGGTGGAGCTCTGTGAGTTCAAGGTCAGCCTGGTCTACAGAGCAAGTTCCAGGATAGCCACGGATAGACAGAGAAACCCTTTCTCAAATCAGCCCTCCTTCCAAAAAAAGACTTCCACGTGGTGTGGCTTTTTCCTGGAGACTTCAGTTTACACTGGAATGAGTGAAAACGTGTGGCGGAACTTCTCCTGGAGCCACGTTAACACAAGTCTACTCACCCAAAACAACCCATGACAGACTAGGGTGAACTCTAAGTTTTACTGGGGTTACTCTGAAATGACTCAAAGACAACCAAAGCCCGCCCCAGCATGGGTGACAGCTCACAAAGGTTGGGAACCTGGAGCGCACTGCACAGCTTGCAGGCAGCTTAGTCCTTTCCAAGAGACTCTTGTCTGAAATCAGGCAGCTCAGTCGGTTTCTGTTTCTTCCAGGCCACTGGTCAGGTGTCAGAGTCTTCTTTGCATCTTGGCTTGTCTGAGAATGACTCCCAGCAACTTTATCACTTACTTTGAAAGGGAGGAGACTACCAAATCTGCTCAGTTTCAGGGACTTCCTGGAGCTATTTTGAGGTTTCTTTTTTCTTCCTGGTTAAGGAACTTCCCTGTAGAATGGAATGTTTCCATCGCAGAGGAAACTATTACACAACAATGTCGAGAACCATCCCTTTCGCTTTGTTTTCTTGGAACAAGGAAAACTTCATCCATTCAGCAAATAGCCATTGGTTTAGGCACTCAAGAGTTTAAGATTATCTTCAACTAGACTGGAGTTTGAGGTCACCCTACGTTTCAAAAAAACAAGAATAAATCTAAATAGATTAACAGTATAAAAAAGAAGTCAAAATAAAAGTATAGTTAAAAGCCTAAAATAAGGGGAAAAGGGGGAAAGATTCCCCAATAATGTAAAAATTGCTTAATGATATTAGATTGTTAGATGAAGGATAATAGAAGATAAAGGCATAAAAGATTTTCTAATGCGGCAAAGTGAAAATACTACTAAAAACGTAGTTAAAAACGCAGGAGTGGGAGAGCTAGAGACACGGCTCAGTGGCTTGGAGCATGGCTGCTCTTCCAGAGGACCCAGGTTTGAGTCCTAGCTCCTACCTGGTGGCTCACAACTGTCTGCAACTCCAGTTTCAGGAGAATCTAATCAGATACTCTCTTCTAGCCTCTCTGGGCATTGTGTGCACAAAGTACACAGACAGACATGCAAGCGAAATACCCATACATGTAAAATGAAAAAGAATCGACTCTTCAAAACAAAATACAAAAAATGAGAAGCGCAGAGGCACTGGAGGAGCTCCCTTCAGATCCCTGCAGATTACAGACTGCCAGCTCTCTGCTTGGGAGTGGTGTGACTCGGGACATGTGGACTATGGACAAACGTCCACTGCCTGCCACAGTTGTCTCCTCTTTAAGTGCTTAACTTCTTCATGCACCAGGGGCCTCCACGTGGCTACACTTAGCTTTTCTGTCTACAGACTGGGCAGGCACTGCTCCGCGCACCTTTACCCTGAGGTGGCTGCTTTAGCTGAGGAGTGTTGCCTAAATTCACTGGGTTGGGAGAAACAACCACAGCATGGCGATCCGTGCCCGCAGAAGGCCCAGCTTTCTTGTCATTTTCAATCCCCTAGATGCTGCTTTTTCCTGCTGAGGGCTGCCCCTGTGATGTCAGGTCACGTACTGGAAAGTCCCAGTTCTCAGGCTCTGCAGAGACTGCTCCATCTGTTGACTCCACGCTTGAGACCATCGAGCTCGAAAGTCATTGCCAGTTGATGAAGTCTGCTCCTGGCTACAAAAGCAGGGCAGCCTCTCCCTACACAAATCACAGCCTGATCTGAGACTCTTGCCACTCTGTCTGATCCTTCCACTCTTCACTCCTGACACCCAGAGATGTCTCTCACACTGGTCTACGCTAGACAAACTTCAGGAAGGTCACCGGTTATATACAGTAGGCTCTGGATTAAGATGATGTCTGTCCATTGCTCTCCAAACCATACAGAGTAGCAAGATAGGAATCCTTTTCACGGCTGACCCATCTGCCAGAGGAACCGCTGTGACCCCGAACTGGAGACTTCATTTGAGATGTCTGAGACCTGTGGGCCGGCCTGGAGGGCAGGATCGCCAGTCTTTTCTCCCCAGGGCACCTGGCTGACCTTTGGGATGAGGCTTCTGCTTCCCCTTCCTAGACCAGGCAGCTGCTCAGCTCAGCTTCTTTATGGAACCGCCCATCTTTTCCCAAGTACTCTTCAGTGGATCTGAGTCTGCCTTTGTGATACTCAGAAACTCTTCCTCTTTAAAACAGGGTCTGTTCTTTCTTTATCAGGGTCACACAGAGGCAGCATCTTGGCTGCCGTCTTACGTGTAAGTCGTTCCCCCCCCACACACACTTTAGGATACCTACTTTTTTTTTTATAGTAGTCTTAGCTTGACAGCAAAATTGAGCACAAAGTATAGCATGCTGCTTTGTAACCTCTGCCCCCACTCACGCACAGCATCCCCAGAGGAGAACTGCACTGTCCTCAATGCTGAGTTCTGCCCCAAGTCCACATGTTGCATAGGGTTCCCTCTCGGTGGTTTGGGTCCATCTGTCATAACAGGTAGTCGCCATTTATATAAAGGCTTTCCTGCCCTGCTCCTGCTCCCCTCTCGGCCTGTCCCTGGCAGCCACTGGCCTTTCGCTGTCTTTCTAGTCCTGCCGTTTGCAGGCTGTCTTAGAACTGAAAGCGCGGTGTGCAGCCTCTTCAGACTACCGTCTTGTACCTAAGCGCGTTCATGATTCCTCCGTTTCTCTAGCTGGACTTTGCACTTGGGCGACAGTGGGGAAGCTCCGCTGTATCTTTGGGATAGAGACACATTCTGGGGCCACTTGCGCTGATGCGGGTGGTTTTGATCCTCCGATTTAGATGCTGTCTGCCAGAACTCTCCAGTGGGAAGTCACTGGCTCTTCCTCTGTGATTAGTAGGTGCACCCTTATAATTATCTATAGAACATGCACCATGACTGATCTCTGTCATTCTGTGCTTGCCAATTTCCAGCATCTTCCTGAAATGAGTATCACTGGGGTTTTGCCAAATGGTACGAAGAGATGACTTTCTAACTTAAACGATTAAGTGCAATTTTGTTTGCTCTTCACTAATTTTGTGCTTCTTTTCTCTAAGATTTTCCTCACTACAAAAAAAAATTGGAATTCTATATAAAGCTTTGTGGGCTCTAATTTTCTATAATCTAAGGCTCACAGAAGGAAGGAGGTCACCAAAGACTCTTTAGATCAACCAACAGCTTAAACTTGCAAAACCTAATTAAAGAAATGAGGTCACATCCTGGCTGCCAAACCTTTTCTCTCTAGCTCCTTCTCATCTTCAGTACTGCTCCAACGCAGAAACAGGCTTTCTCGGGTCTCAGTGGGAAGTGGCATCGAGGGCCCAAAACTACTCCTGGGTGACCTCTTGTCACTTTGGTGACAAATGCAAGACAGGCTGGGCAGGGAAAAAGTTCTTTAGGTCCAAGTGACTTGAAGAGGGAAATAAAAGGAAGCGGAAGACAGGGACTTTCATTTCAGTCACTGCTAGCCCGGGAAGTGGCTGTCTGTGGTTTACATAATTTCAGTGCTGAGCACTTAACTGCATCCCACAAATACTTGAGGCTCAATCACTGCTACACACTCCAGCACACTCTGAGTACGAGCTGGAATAGAACAGTAGGAAGACTGATGTTTTGTTTGTATTTGAACCCATGAGCCATTTGTGAGTTAAAATAGCTCTAAAGTGAGGCTGGAGAGTTGGCTCTGCAGTTAGGATCACTGACTGCTTTTCCAGAGGATCACAGTCCAGTTCCCAGCACCTACATAATGATCATTTGTAACTCCAGTTTCAGGGGTTCCGACACCCTCTTCTCACCCCAATAGTCAATGTTTGCAGGTGGTTTATAGATATAATCTTGTAGTGATATTTTTGTTTGTATTTAATAAATAAAACTTGCCTGAAGATCAGAGTGCAAAGGTAAGCCACTAGAGGCCAGGGAGTGGTGGCACACAGCTTTAATCCCAGGATTTGGGAGAGAGAGGCAGACGGATCTCCGTGAGTTCAAGGCTACCCTGAGCTACACAGGATCAATCCAGAAGCAGATACAGGTGGTGGTGGCTCACACCTTTAACTCCAGTGTTTCGGGGTCACACACCCTTAATCCCAGCGCTAGGAAGGTGGAGACAGGAGCATTATGGCTGAGCAGAGAGAGGAATATAAAGAGGAAGAAACAGGAGCTCACTGGAGTGTGGAGTCTGAGAATTGGTGGAGACACAGTGCTGTCTCAGTTTGAAGATTCCTGGAGTCAGGATTGCACATTTCGGTCTGAGGTAGCTGTAAGAGCCAGTGGCTGACCACTTTGCTTCTCTGATCTTCAGCTTGAATCCCAATATCCATCTCTAGATTTTTATTATTCGTGCTACACAATACAGGCAAAACATCCTTAAACATAAACTAAAAAAATAAATAAATCTTTAAAATATGTATCACTCTAGTTTGCTGCATGAGTTGCATTGCATAGTATTAGAATTCTCACAGCTGTTACACAGGGACCAAGTACCTGTCTTTTGTCCGTACAGTTGTTGCTATTGCCTATGTCAGCACCTCTGAGAAAAGAGACCCTGTGGGGGTTTGGAAGAAAATGCCCCCCAAGGGAATTTGGCATTATTAGGAAGTGTGGGCTTGTAGAAGTAGGTGTGGTCTTGTTGGAGGAAGTATGTCACTGTGGAGGCGGGCTTTGAGGTCTCATATATACTCAAGATACCACCCAATGTCTCAGTTCACTTCCTGTTGCCTTTGGATCAAGATGTACTGTGTCTATCCCCCTGCCTGCCGTAATCCCAGATGCTATGTTCTCCATGATGAGAATGGACTGAACCTCTGACACTGTAAGACACCGCCTCAGTTAAATGTTTTCATTTATAAGGGTTGCCATGCTCATGGTGTCCCTTCACACTGATAGAAACCTAGGACAGACCCTGTACTGTTGCTAGGAGACCCAATATGGAAATCTATATCGTCTTGAGACTTTGGCTCAACCCAGTGAAACACAACTGGGTGTTTAAACCTTTTGTATTTGTTTGTTTTGCAAGAGCAATCCTGAAACCCATTTAAAATTTCTTAAGCACTGTACGTACAAGAACATGGGAAGCCATCCTTCTTAAAGTCTTGTCTCTCAATAATAATTGCTGTAAACAGCCTGGCACCCATCCTCCCAGATGATTCCACATAGCATGTGCTCTTCTTGAGGCAGTATTAAGTTAAATTAAATAATTAATTGGTTTGATTTTGAAACAGGGTCTTATGTATCCCAGGCCTATCTGAAGTATGCTATGTAAACTGAGGATGACCTTAAAGTTGTGATCCTCCTGCCTCTGTTTCCTGAGGGCTGGGATTATGGATGAAGCACCACACCTAGTTTTACTCAGTGTAAGACACAGAACCCAGCTGTGTGCTGAGTAGACTTTCTCCCAGGTAAATTACACATCCAGCCTGGCAGGCAGTCTTTCAAAACAACAGCATTTCTGTGTGGCAAATAAGAAGGGGTGAAAGATAGATTTTGCAAACTAAGTTGTATTTTCTTCTGATGACTGTCGAAGTGGGGTAAGAATTGAGCATAAAATAGGAAGGTTTGGACTTTTACATGTTTAATGTTTAATGGAGATAATTACATTTTTGTGTGAGTCTATAAAATAAGAATTGTGGTGACATATAGAAGCCAGGACATTTTCCTTGCTAGTTAGAAAATATCGGTTCTCGTATACATGTACGTGTTTTTAATATTTACATGTTACTTATTTGTGTGTGTGTATGGATGTGTGTGTTATGCATGTGTGTGCTACAGCTCACATGTGTAAGTCGGAGGACATCTTTCAAGAGTTCGTTCCTTTTCTTCCACCACATGGCTGTCAAGATTGGTGGGAGGCGCCTTTACCATTGAGCCACCTCCCCAGCCCTCGTTTCTACATCGGTATCTCCATATTTGGGGACTATATCTGCATCTGCTTTAGGCGACATTTTCATACTGTAGTATACTTAGAAACTTAATCTTCTCTGGAAACATAAAATACTCATGATTAGAGAAGTTCAGTACTGGCAATAAACTGCTGAAATTTCAGGGGTTTCTTCTGGCACATTTATGATTTTTCAGAATCCTTCTTCCGGGAGTTGAACTTAGGGGAACCTCATTCAGTATTTTTATGTCACCAAACGTTCCTTGAGGCACCAGCTCTCTTCAGTATGAAAGCAGCTAAACAGGGGGCAGAGGAACCTACGATTCCTCCTGTCCCAATGGGGCTAATGGTTTAGTGCTTCAGCAGGATAAAGATTTTTAAAAGTCCCAAGGGTATGAGGTGGTTTGGGGAAATGACATGACCGTCATGAGCAGTGATGAAACTCTGCCCATGAGTGCCACCATAGCAATTATTAAAGCAAAGAAAATCCAAGCCAGCGTATGCCAAGTACCATATGGGAAATACAGGTAGAGGCAATAAACGGTTACAGGCAGTGGGGATGGGTGGGTAATTGCCCTAGTACAGGATGTAGAGATAAAACTGAGCTACTAGAAATAACAGAAAATATTTACCTAGCAAAAGCACCTGTGATTAAATGCACTCAACAGCTGTCCATAATCTGGCCACATTCCAGAGCTTGCATCAGACAAAAGCATTGCCGTGTCTTTTCATATCAGGAGGCACAAGATAGCTTCTAAAGGCTGTCTTTTTGGGGAAAGGGTGAGAGTGGAGGGTGTTGAAACAGCCTCAGCAGGCCTGGAACTCACTCTGTAGACCGGGCTGGCCTCAGATTCACAAAGATCTACCTGCCTCTGCCTCCTGAGTTCTGGGATTAAAGGCGTGAGCCACCAGGCCCAGATCTAAATTTGCATTTTTAAAATTCTATTTTGTCTATTTTTACTGTATGTGTTGCTGAAATGAAAATGGCCCCAATAGGTTCATGTGCTTGAATCCTTGGTCCCTGGTTGGTAGAACTGTTTGGGAAGGGTTAGAAGGTCCGTGGCATTGTTGGAAGAGGTGCATCACTGTGCGCAGGCTTTGAGGTATCAAAAGATTTGTACATTTCCAGTATGCTCTCCACCTCCTGGTTGTGGATCAAGGTATGAGCTCTCGGGTCCAGAGAGATGCCTCAGTGGTTAAGACACTAGTTTTTTCAGAGGACTTGGGTTTGATTCCTAGCATCCACATAAAGGCACACAACTCTCTGTAATGCTTAAATCCCAACGAATCTGACACCTTCTCTGGTTTATGAGGGCACTGCATGCTTGTGGTGGTCCATACTTTTAATCCCAGAACTCAGGAGGGAGAGGCAGGTGGAACTCTATGAGTTCAAGGCCAGCCTGGTGTACAGAGCAAGTTCTAGGAGAGCCAAGGCTACATAGAGGAAAACCTGTCTCAAAAAACATCAAGAAATTATAGAATCTGATTTCATAAAATTGATAATTAAAGACTGTTTGGTAGAAAATGCATCAAAATTTACCCAAGTGTGCCCTGCCCAGAGTCCCCAGGAGCCTGTGGTACTGTGGCTAGCATGAATCAATTCGACGTTACATTATAGACAAAACTGACCCCCAGAAACTCTGTCTAAATCTCCTTGTCTACATCTGCTGGGAAGAGCGAGCACTCACTAGTAGAAGCTTGTGTCAGTACAACTCTGGGAAGTGGGTGGTGCTCTAAGGGAATCATATAGGATGACATAATGTCCACATCCATTTTCATGAAGACACAAACTAAAACCTGGGCATCCAGGGGAGGGGACTGCATCCTTCTAGGTCCAGGTCTCACCCACATCTCCTTCTCCTGTCTCCTGATTGGCTTCAGCCAGTGAGTGACAGCAGATGCTCAGGGTCATGCCCATGTTTCCCTCTCCAGATTTCACTGGGAGTATGAGCATCAACACTCCAGAGCAGACAGTTCAGGAAGCCCAAGGGGAAACTGTGCACCTGCCCTGCATGTTCACCCTTAGCCCCGAGGACCAAGGACCACTGGACGTTGAGTGGCTTCGGCTTTCAGGACCTAATAACGAAGTGATGGACCATGTGGTGAGTGTGCCCTGTGCCTGCTCAGTCTCACTAGGCAGGCGTGGTATCGTGGCTGGAAGGCCCACTGCCCAGCTTGAGAACATAGAATGACCGGAGATTTCAGAAGAGGAGGGGTCCAGGACCCAGTCAGACTCCTACTTTAACCTCCCCTCCTCAGTTCTGGTATGCAAGTGTACCTCACTGCACCTGGCTCCTATACCCAGCAAAGGGCTCACGAGATGTACACAGTATGGTGAGCGTCCACATTCCCACAGTCTGTTCTCCTCATTCCATGTTCACTCTCCCACACAGTGAATTTCTTTCAAAGCAAAGGAAAAGCTGAGCATGGCAGCACATGCATGCAGTCCTTCTCTATGTAGGTAGGCTGAGACAGGGGGATTGAGAGTTTGAGGCCAGCTTGGCCTACGTAGCCTTACGTGCAGCCTGAACTGCACAGTAAGGCCCTGTAGCAAATAAAACAACAAACAAGCAGAATTATAAAGCCTGTAAAATATCAGTGTTAAATTATAGAAATCATATAAAATATTCCTGTAGAAGTTTTCTCTTTTTTCGTTGTTTTGTTTTGTTTTTCTGAGACAAACAGGGTTTCTCTGTAACTTTGGAGTCTGTCCTGGAACTAGCTCTTGTAGACCAGGCTGGTCTTGAACTCACAGAGATCCACCTGCCTCTGTCTCCCCAGTGCTGGGATTAAAGGCTTGCGCCACCACCGCCCGACTTGCACAAGTTTTCTATAATCAAAGTGATCAGAGCCAAATGGAAAGGCAAAGAAAGCTCTGAGGAGGAGGCATATCCAAGGATCCCGGCTCCGAGTCCCTGCATCACATTTGTCTTTTAGTCAGTTCTTTAATATTTTGTTTTATCTCAAATGCTGCATTAGCTTCATCGGACACATTTTATCTAAGAGATCAACACTGGGTTGGAGTGTTGGCTTAGTGGGTGAGAAGAGGTGTATGCACAAGGAACTGTGATGGAATCCCTAGCCTGGATGCGAGGAGCCATGTGTGGTAACTCATGCGAAGCGCAGAGGCGGGACGATGGCTGAGACTTTCTGGCTGCGCGCCTACATCCAGGTTCAATTTGAGACCCTCTCTCAGGAATAAGATAAGATAGCAAATACAAAACACGGCACCCAGTGCCTTCCTCGGTCCTCAGTGGCATCATCCGCAGGAGACCACACGCATGCGCGCAAGTACGCTCGGTTTGGTTCGGTTTTTAGTCAGTTTATTATTTTTTCCTTCTGTTTTCATTTTCTTTCAGGTTATTTTATATTCTGCAGACAAAATTTGCGATGACTTCTATCCAGATCTAAAAGGACGAGTGCATTTTACCAGTAACGACATCGGGTCTGGGGACGCATCCATAAATATAACAAGTATCCAGCTGTCGGATGCCGGCACCTATCAGTGCCGAGTGAAACGAAGCCCTGGCGTTGTCAACAGGAACATCCAGCTGGCTGTCACTGGTAAATGTCTGTGGCTAGTCACGGGTGTCTTAGAAACAGGGTGGATTCTCACAGCGATCTATAAGACAAAGCTTGAATTCTAGAGTAAGAAAGAGTTAGACTCATTTTTGCTATGTTAGGGGTGAAACCCAGGCTCAGGCTTGCTAGGAATGGGCTCTGGCCCTGGGCCACACCCCTAGCTCTAGAGTGATGATTTTATTTCTAGTGTCTTCACGTTGTATGAGACATAAAGTGAACACATTTTTTTCTTCTGCAAAAGAAAAGGAGTTACTTCTTTTGTTGTTACTTCATTTTGTTCGCGTGTCTTCATTTTATCTTGTGCATATGAGTGTTTTGCCTGAGTGTATGCCTGGAAGCCAGGAAAGGGTGATGAGTCCCCTGCAACTGGAATCACAGAGAGTTAGGAGCCGCCATGTGGGTACTGCAAATTGAACCTGGGGCCTCCCGAAGAACGGCCAGTGCTCTTGACCATTGAGCCATCGCTCCAGCCACTTGTTTTTTTGTTTGTTTGTTTTTGTTTCTGTTTTTTTTTTTTTTTTTTTTTTTGAGGCAGGGTCTCACTATGCATTCCTGGATAGCCTGGATCTGTGTAGAACGCGATGGCCTCAAACTAACAGAGATATGTATGCCTACATTGCCTCTCAAGTGCTGGATTTAAAAGCATATGACAACCTCCCCAGCCTATTTCAAACTTGGTAAAATTCATTGACAATTTAAAAAATAAGTGTAGATTGGGGTTTATTAAATAAGTATAGGTGGGGGTTTATTTCTTTTTTTTGCTTAAGAATTTCATCCATGCATATAATCTATTTTTATAAAATCTACCCCAGTTGGTACCTCCAATTACTCCCTTATCCCTCCCATCCTCCTCATTTTCCTTTTCAACTTCTTGCTGTCTCTTTCCCTCTTCCTCGGTTTGCCCCTCCCTCTCCCCCATTTGCCCCTCCCTCTCCCTCAGTTTGCCTCTCCCTCCCCCTCCCC
>NW_026067915.1:22919-99645 GCF_014885135.2 Alexandromys fortis | reverse complement strand
TCTCTCTCTCTCTCTCTCTCTCTCTCTCTCTCTCTCTCTCCCTCCCTCCCTCCCTCCCTCCCTCCCTCCCTCTCTCAAATCACCCTTCCTTGTTCAGTAAAGGAATGTGCAATGTTCAGGAGAGGATTAAGATGTAAAAAGGTTGAAACCTTGTTTTCTTTTGTGGAACTTGTACTGAGGACTACAGCTTCTGCCTCTATTCTTTCGAGACCTACTACTGTCTGTGTGAGCTGACACTGACCAAGGCCCACACCCCACTGCTGCTCCTGTCTGTGTGAGCTGACACTGACCAATGCTCACACCCCCAGTACTGCTCCTCCTCTCTGCTACCTTCTTCATGTCTTTCCAGGTCTAGTTCCGCCTTCAGTAAGCTCTGGTCAGCAGAAGGTTGGGATGGGAGGTCCTGAGAGGCCAGGAGGTTCATGGGAGATATATGGCTCTACACATTTCTGACAGCTAGGATGGACAAGAGTTTTGTTGCATGAGAAAGAACCCCGAGCCTGGACTCAGGAGAGCTGTGTTGTTGTTGCTTCGAACTTTGTCTTTTGACTTTGCCCTGAGAATTAAATAAATTTCTGCATTGGGCCTCAGTCTACTCTATGTGTACTGACACATGGTGTATAAAAAGCTGTAGTCGTCACTGTACCTGTCAGAGTCATCCCTTCAGAGTTGCATAGGAGCGCTCTGAGCTCTTGAGTTTTTGCTTTCGCTGCACAAAGGACAAATGAGGTTTCTGTGGTGCAGAGCTGGGTGTTTAGGATGCTGGGGATGTAACTCTGTGTGTGTGTGTGTGTGTGTGTGTGTGTGTGTGTGTGTGTGTGTGTCAGAGNAGAAGGGGAAAGAAGAGAGAAGAGAGGGAGGAGAGAGAGAGAGAAACACACAAGAGAGAGAGAGAGAGAGAGAGAGAGAGAGAGAGAGAGAGAGAGAGAGAGAGAGAGAGAGAGAGAGAGAACGAACATGTGAGTATCTGTGTGGGTACACAGGCACCATAGCATTCAGGGAGATGTTAGAGGACTACTTTCAGGAGCTGACATTCTTTTTCCACGGTGGCTTTCAGGGATCAAACTCAGGTCATTTACTAGCCTGACAAGCATTTTACCCACAGAGCTTCACCCCAACTTTGTTGAAATTGCTATTTGTTTAGCACTCAGATTATTGAACATCAAACAGAACAAAACAGAATTTGCAGCATCATCCTTAAGTGTGATATAACTGGAAGGTTTTTAAAATATTATGTGTGGCTAGCGTTATGGATCAGAGGTTAAGAGCACTGGTTGCTCTACCAGAGGACCAGAATTTGATTTCCGGCACCCAGTTGGCAGCTCACAGCTCTCTGTGACTTCAGTCTCAGATTTTATGCCTTCTTCTGACCTCTAGGGGGCAATGCACACAGAGTCCCCAGGGAGCCTGAGGCACTGTGGCTAGCATGGATCATTTTGACCTTTCCATTTATAGATAAAACTGATCTCCCTGTTGTCTGGGTTTCTGTCCTGCCACCAGGTCCCACAGCCATTTAGCCCCAAAGAAATCACACAGAGCTCTATATTAATGATAAACTGGCCCATTAGCTCAGGCTTCTTATTAACTCTTATAACTTATATTAACCAATTATTTGTCTGTATGTTAGCCACATGGCTCGGTACCTTTTTCAGCGGGGTAATCACATCTTCCTTCTTCTGTGGTTGGGACAGGACTGGGGAGGAATGGGCTTCCTCCTTCCCAGAATTCTCCTGTTCTCATTGACCCGCCTCTACTTTCTGTCTGGTTGTGCCACCTATACTTCCTGCCTGGCTACAGGCCAGTCAGCGTTTATTTAAAACATAATTGGCAGACAATAGACAATTGTCCCACACCATCTCCCAAAAACTCTGGCTAAATACGCTTGTCTACATCTGCTGGGAAGAGCGAGCACTCACTAGCAGAAGCTTGTGTCAGTACAACTCTGGGAAGTGGGTGGTGCTCTAAGTGATCATATAGGATGACATAATGTCCACAGTCATTCCACTTTCATGAAGACGCAAACTAAAACCTGGGCATTGGGGGGAGGGAACTGCATCCTTCTAGGTCCAGGTCTCACCCACATCTCCTTCTCCTGTCTCCTGATTGGCTTCAGCCAGTGAGTGACAGCAGATGCTCAGTGTCATGCACACGTCTCTCTCTAGGTTTCACTGGAGGTGTGAACATCACTACTCCAGAGCAGACAGTTCAGGAAGCCCAAGGGGAAACTGCGCACCTGCCCTGCATGTTCACCCTTAGCCCCGAGGACCAAGGACCACTGTTCATTGACTGGATGCTGCTCACTGGACCTGAAAATGAGGTGGTGAATCGTATGGTGAGTGTGCCCTGTGCCTGCTCAGTCTCACTAGGCAGGCGTGGTATTGTGGCTGGAAGGCCCACTGCCCAGGCTTATGAACATAGAATGACTGGAGATTTCAGAAGAGGAGAGGGCCATCAGATTCCTTGAACACATCAGGGACAAGAAGATGTTGTGGAAGTTCTGAGAATGTGGACTTGAACGTTGGTGACAGGAGGCAAAGAAAAAGGGGTGTACCGAGCGGGCCGGGCAGCAAGGGTGTGTGTGTGTGTGTGTGTGTGTGTGTGTGTGTGTGCACGCGCGCGGAGTGTGTGTGACAGAGTCACTAGGCTCTGTCAGAAGTCAGAGTCTATGTCTGTTATTTTTGTCGTCCTCAAGCTTTAGTGCCCTTAGTCACCAGAACTACAGGTATGGCCCATCATGCCTGGTTTCTAAATCACAATAAGACAAAAAGCAATTTGTCGTTTTTAGTTACATTTCATAGGCAAACTATGGCAGCTTTCTTGGGTTGGGAGACAAAGGGTGGCCTGTTCTTGATTTTTCTTGGTTTTCTTTACTACACCTTCAGAGGCAGCTGGGAAATAAGCGCATACCAGAAAGAACAAGTGTATGGTCCTGTCCAGTGTTACCAAACCCTTATTTAGTACTGGGCTGTGTTATTTAATCATAATGAATGTTATTTAACCACACTGGGCTCAGGGGTTTCCATTTATAATGGGAATATAGAAGCCAAAGATTTGGCTCAGTACTTAGGAGCACTGGCTACTCTTCTAGAGGACCTGGTCTCAGTTCCCAGCATCAACATGGCAGCTCATGCCTGTCTGTTACTTCAGTTCCAGGTGACCCAGTACTCTCTTCTGGCCTCTGAGTGCTGATGGTATAGAATATTATTTTAGCTGGGCAAAGAAGTGTTACATTTGTTTATGCTGCAGAATATTACCTTAGCTATTGCTTTTGTTTATGCTGCATTTGTTTTAACGATGTGAAGCTGTGTGTGTTTAACGATGTGAAGCTGTGTGTGTTTAACGATGTGAAGCTGTGTGTGTTTAACGATGTGAAGCTGTGTGTTTAATGATGTAAACAGGTGTTGCATTTGTTTCGCTTTGCCTGCCTAAGGCACCTGATTGGTCTAGTAAAGACTGAAAGGCCAATAGCAAAACAGGAAAAAGGATAGGTGGGGCTGGCAGGCAGAGAGAATAAATAGGAGAAATCTAGGCGTGGAAGGAGAAGGGGAAGAACAAGAGAAGAAGAGAATGAGGAACTAGCCGGGGGCACAAAACCAGCCAGACACAGAGAAGCAGTGAAAGTAGAATATACAGAAGTAAGAAGGGTAATAAGTCCCAAGGCAAAAAGTATACAAAGAAGAACAGGTTAATTTAATTTAAAAGAGCTGGCCAGAAACGAGCCTAAGCTAGGCCGAGCATTCAAAACTAAAAATAAGGGACTGGAGAGATGGCTCAGAGGTTAAGAGCACTGGTTGCTCTCCCAGACGTCCTGAGTTCATTTCCCAGGAACCACATGGTGACTGACAACCATCTATGATGAGGTCTGATGCCCTCTTCTGGCCTGCAGGCATACATGCAGACAGAACACTGTATACACAATAAATAGATATAAAAAAAAAAAAACTAAAAATAAGTCTCTGCGTCATGATGTGGGAGCTGGTTGATGGCCCAAAAGAAAAAAGCCCAGTACATGCTGGGAGTATAGGTGAGTGCTACCACACCTGGCTCAACCCAAATACAATTTAAAATAATAAAAAAGCTTAAATAGGGTTGTGGAGCAACACCCCAGGCCACACTGGCCCATTTCTAGTTCCTCATTCTGTTTTTAAGTACTGTAGGTTTCCTTGTAATGTGTTCCTTTCTCTTTTTCCTTTCTTCCTTCCTTTCTCTCCTTCCTGTGTATGTAATGAAGTACATGTGTGTGCAGATGCATGTATACATGTGTGAGCTTGCATGTGGAAGCCAGAGGTGGAGGTCAGGTGTCATCTGCTCCCTGTCCATCATGTGTTTTAGCTATGATCTCTCACTGAGACTGGAGCTCACCGACGGCTAGACTGACTAGCCACAGGTGCCCAGGCTTTGCCCACAACCCTGCCTCTAGGGGCAGGATTACAGAAATGTGAAATCGTGTCTGGCTCTTACACTGGCGCTGGATTCCTAACTCAGGTTCTTGTGCTTGTCCATCACTTTCCTTACTGAGCCTCCTCTCTGGTTCTCTTTACTTTCTCTCGTTTATCTCTCATTTCTATTTCATTTTTAAATTCTGTGATAACATGGCATAGACAGGCTCTAACAAAAGATTTTTTAAGATTTATTTTTTATTTCATGTGAGTCTTTTTGTTTTTATGTCCATCTGTGTACCGTGTGCATGCCCAGTGCCAGTGGAGGCCAGAGTGGCTGTTTAATCCCAGGGATGTGAAGTTACAGGCCACTGGGACCTGCCATGTGGGTGCTAAGCCCCAATCCGGGGTCCTCTCTGGACACGCGTCAACCCCTGAGCCATTTCCTCAGCCTATGTTTGTTTTTTTCTTATGTTTTGGTTTTCTTTTAGTTTATTGCAAGTTTAGCAGGCAAAATTTACGATGGCTTCTATCAAAATATGAAAGGGCGTGTGAAGTTTACCGGTAATGATCTCTGGTCTGGTGATGCATCTATAAATATAACCAATGTTCAGCGCTCTGACGCTGGCACCTACCAGTGTGAAGTGCTCCATGGCGCCGGTGCTGCTAAGAGGGCCATTCAGCTGACAGTTGTCGGTAAGTTCCTGTTGTCGGTAGAATGATGGCTCACTGACAGGGTGAGAGGTCACGGTACTAAAATCAAGCATTCATGTAAGACAAACTTATCTTTTCCAATAATTGTATTTACTCATTTTTGACAGGATAGGAGTGGAGCATGCCTCGTGCTTCCTATGAAAGAGCTCTGTGACTGTACCACAGCCCTGGCCCTAGAATTGTAAGTAAGCTTTTGAAGTATTTCTAATGTCCTCACATATCTTAAAACATAAAGCTACCACATTTTTAGATAAGAAAAATAAGAATCAATGAACTCCTTTACTGTTAAGAATATTTCCTAACGTGAGCTCTCTGCCGACACCAAAAAATCCCAATCAAGTCAAATCACAACAAGCTGAATTAAAGGATATCCAGGTTTAATGGGATTTCTGTGCTCTTGGGTGCCCCCCACCCACGAGGGAAACCACCAATAGGACCAGGGGGCTGGCGGGGGGTGGAGGGGGACAGGGGACGGACATGGGACTGCGAAGGGACTCTCTGGGGAGCAGTTTAAATAGACTAGGGGAGGGGCCAAGGCTTGGCAGGCTGCCTGGACACTTCTCTGAGGAGGGGTCAAGGTTTGGCGGGCACAAGGGCGGGGCCTCCAAAGACAGGGGACTCACATTTATGATTTCCAAAACTGTTGTTTGAGAAAGAACGCTGAGCCTGGACTCAGGAAAGCTGCATTGGTTTTTTTTTTTTTTTTTTTCGAGACAGGGTTTCTCTGTGGCTTTGGAGCCTGTCCTGGAACTAGCTCTTGTAGACCAGGCTGGCCTCGAACTCACAGAGATCCGCCTGCCTCTGCCTCCCTCTGCTGGGATTAAAGGCGTGCGCCACGCCACCATCGTCCGGGGGAAAGCTGCATTGTTGTCTGTTGTTGTTGTTTTACTCTTTGGAGGTCCGCCACCCAGCTCCCAGATAAATCACACACAGAGGCTTATTCTTACTTATGAATCCCTGGTCTTAGCCTGACTTAAATCTAGCCAGCTTTTCTTAATTTATCCCATCTACCTTTTGCCTCTGGACTTTTTTCCTTTTCTTCTGTATGTCTCACGTTCTCCTTACTCATGGCTGCCCCCTAGTGTCCTCTTCTTGTTCTCTTGCTGCTTGATGATATCTTGTCCCAGATTTCCCCTCATATTTATTTTCTCTTCCTGCCAGCCCTGCCTACCCATTCTCCTGTCTTGCTATTGGCCTTTTAGCTCTTTATTAAACCAGTCGGGTGTTTTAGGCAGGCAAAGTAACACAGCTTCACAGAGTTAGACAAATGCAACATAAAAGAAGGCAACACATCTGTACATCATTAAACAAATGTTCCATAGCATAAACGAATGTAACACTTCTTAAGTCACATTGTCATTTTGGATCTAGTCCTCTAAGTTTTCTCTGAGAATTAAATACATTTCTACATTTCCTTTGGCCTCCGTCTATACACTATGCGTATTGGAACATGGTGTTAAACATAAAAAGCTTCAATCGTCACTGTAGGGTGTCAGAGTCGCCCTTCAGGGCTGCACGGGAGCGCTCTGAGCTCTTGCATTCGTTGCATAAAGACAGATGAGGTTTCTGTGGTGCAGAGCTGGGTGTTTAGATGCTGGGGATGGAACAGAGGAGAAAGCTGATGGAGAAGCCAGTCCACATCAGGCAGTGACGTCACATTCCTGGTATCACTGTTTTCGTCCTTAAAGTGGGTGACAAGACAGGCTGGGAGGTGGGGAAGTTCTCTCGCGGATGGTCAAGAGGACAAGGGAACTCCTGTGATTGTCGGGCTGCAAAGTTTCTTTTCTTTCTGTGGATCATGGGGTAATGTGCCCAATATCGATCCCCTCACGTTCAGAAGTCAAAAAGGTGATAGGTGCATTACACGTAAGCCCCTTACTGTATAGGCTTCATATGGGTGGGTGGTGGCTAGTCTTCCATTAGGGCAGCAAGCTCTTGTTCTGCGACCCAAGGTCTCTTGTTTTAGAAGATGCTTGGGCACATATTTTGTAGGTATTTCTGATTGTCTGGTACAACCCTAGAAGTAAACAGTCAAGGCCCCTCCCCACATACACACAAGCCAACTGTTCCTTGTTCCTTCTATCTGATGGACTCATCAAAGGGACAGGTGAAGAAGGGTCGCATGCGGGAGTCAGAGTCGCGTGAACACTGCTGTCCTCTAGAGCAGGAATATCAGCGCAGAGACCTGTTTGTGCTTTCTAATAAGGACAGCAGATTCTTTAAAATACTTTGATTTCTTCATTTTATGCATTTCCCCCTTGTGTAGGTATGTCTGCACCACAGACATACTTGTTCCCTCAGAGGTCAGAAGAGGGTGTCGGAACCCCTGCATCTAGAGTTATGGTTATGAGCCACTATATGGGTCCGGGGATTCAAACTGAGTCCTTCCTGGGGCAACAAATGCTCTTAGCCACTGAGCCATTTCTTACGCTTCAAGGATAGCATGTACTCTTAACTGTACCACTGGTTTCTTTTTTAAGGGTCCCCTGGCTGACCTTGAAGTTGGGCTCCTTATGCCTCACCTCCCAACCTTATGCCTCACCTCCCAAGTCTTCGAATTGCATATTTGTATCTGTAAATGGTTTGCATTGTTGAGGTTTTTAAGATATTTCTAATTTTTATTGCATATGTAAATCATACCTATTTAGGCAAGTTGCTTTTCCCTAAGCGAATGCCTTTCTTTTCAGGCTAATCATCTTCCCCAGAGATCACATCAATTGAACTTTTAATTAAGTTTTGCCAAGTATTTGATCCTGTGAATCTCACGAAATGTGCCTTGCACTCCTGCGCTCCTTCAACCTCGAAAGAACCCTTTGTGACAATAAACCAGTGTCTCGTAATTCTGTTCGACTCTCTGTCTTCAATTCACCCTGTGTTCTAATGTTAGAGAACCCAGCACCAATATATCAGTTGATGAAAACAAATATGATTTGAATTCTGAGCTCTGGAAAAAGAATCTAAGTCCTTCAAATAAACAATATTGCTTTAGCTCCATTCCGTGCTCTCTGGAGGACAGGTGTAAACACCGGCAGTTTGCTTACTGTCTTGCTCTGTCCTTTATTACAGCCGTGGCTCTCCAGTACTGGGCTCCTGTAATTCAGCTCTGGAAGCGCCTCCCCCAGGGTGCGGAAGGTTTCACACTAATATTTTGCTTTATTGGTGTGCACGTGCATGCATGTTCTTCACTCACGCTCCACTCCATTTTGTTGAGTTGGGGTCTGTCACCTGAGCCCGGAGATCACAGATTTGCTGGGCTTTCCCAGGCTGGGGTTCAGCTCATAGCCCCCACTTTGGCTGGCTCACAACTGCCTGCAGTGCTAGCTCTGGGGCATCCAGGGCCCTTTTCTGGCTTCCGAGGGGGCCCATACAGATGCACAATGCACACACACACAGATACATTTCTTGGAGACAGTAAAAAAAAAAATGAATCTTGCTTTCTAATCCAATCCGTTAGTCTGTGTCTCATTATTGGGTAGGTAATTGAGATGGTAAGTTACAGTTCAAAGACATGCATTAATTTCTATCACTCTGTTACATTTTCTTAAATCTTTTGACTGGTTGTTCTTAAACTGTTTATAAATTCCTGTGTTCTCTTGCTGGTTTTCATCCTTTTGTAGATCCAAGTGTTTGTCCCAGTGTCCTCTTCAGAGGTGGCTCAGTGCTCACACATTCCTTGCGTCGGCTGTTGTGACGATTGTTCTGTCCTTCTAGTACAGCTGATAGTGTTGTGGGGTCCAGGAGTCTCGGCTGGCATCTGAGGTCATCAGTCCAAGCCCTTCTGGCCTTTAAAATCGTCACTGAGAAGTCGGTTGTTCTCACAGGCTTGCTTTTATAGGTGGCTTGTTTCTCTCTTGAAGCTTTCAGTGTCCTGTCTTGTTCTGTACGTCAGAGTTTTACTATATGGCATGGGGGATTTCTTTTCTGGCCCTGTCTAACTGGTGTTATGCACATGCATGGCACCCTGGTAGCCATTTCTCTTTTCTTATATTTGGGGGGGGGGGCTTTCTTCTATTATGATTTTGTTGAAAACATGTTTGTGCCTTTGACTTGGGTTTCTTCTTCTCTGTGATTCAGTTTCTGTTATCTTACACTGTCTGGGAGTTCCTGCATGTTCTGTTCATGGGTTTGGTTTTATTTATTTTTTTTTTAGATTTAACATTTTCCTCAACTTAGTTATCCAGAAACACCTCTGCCTTGTCTTTAAGCTATGATATTCTCTTTCCCATGCCATCTATTTGATTTACTGAATTTTTGATTCTGAGTTTTATTTCATTTGGGCTTTTCTTCAGAAATTCTCTTCATTCAGTTCAATCTTCATATGTTGAATTGCTTCCTTTATTTCATTCAACTATTTTCTGTCTTCATTCTGGCATTCATTCATATTCTTTCTGAGTTCCTTCAAAATATTTATACAGCTATTTTGAAATTGGTTTTTTTTTTCGTCATTAATTTGCTTTTCTCAGGGAATATGAGAATACACTTTCGGAGATGTTTTATCTTAGTCATTCATATTGTGTTTTGTGGTAGTACCTTAATCTGGAGATTTGGTTTTTGGTTGCGTTTGATACATTGTCTGTTCCGTCCTTGTTGAGCGGGCACTTGAATTGGTTTGGCTCTCACCTAACTTGTCAAGTTGTTATGGGCCAGCAGAATGGTGCTTGGGGTTCTGACTGGGGGCCGCTCAGTGTTTATGTCTAAATGGGGTGCAAATGTAGGGTCCATCCTCTCCTGCACCTAGGTCTCCAAATGCCTGTCCAACATCAAACAAGAGACCTGGTCTCAAACCAAGTGGAAGGTGAGTGAGAGGCCCAGGCCCCCAGATTCAGTAAGTCCATAGCCCTAGCACAACCCCCAAGCAGCTTGGCTCCAGGTTCAGAGCCAGGGAAAGAAATACACCCTGAAAACGGGACCAGAGCCGGGGAAGAGACAGTTTGTCCCCAAACCTAGAGCCGGAGAAAAGTCCCCGGACCCTGAAACTAGGACCAAAAGAACTCACTAAGTCCCTAGATTCAGGACATACCAAAGATAGTTGCCTTGGCCCCCAAATTAAGTTTAAAAAGGTAGAAAGAACCAGAGAAAGAAACACAGTTTACCCCAGAAATGGTGCCATCTGCCCCTGACTTGAAACCAGCCAATCCCTGAACAGGGAAAACAGACCAATCAGAGCCTCAGGCAGTAACTGACAGTTGGGAATTACCCTTACATCATTGGACGGCGGCAGTCAATCAGAAGCTTGGAAGTCTGGAATTCCCCTCACCACTAGGGGGCAGCCAATCACAAGCGCCGGGGCTTGGAATTCCCCAAGCCTCTGCCCCTATATAAACCTGTTTTCTGCTCTGGGTCTCTCCTGTGCTGCTTCAGATGGGCGCAGGGACCCAAGTTAACTAGTGAATAAAGACTCTGTTTCTACATAGGAGTCGGTCTTGTGGTGTAACAGTGGGGACCACACCTGAGGTTGTCTTCTGACCTTCAGATGTGGGCACAGTGGGTGCCAGGCATGAAAGACTTACAAAGAGCAGGGAGGCAAACCACGGGAGGGCAGTGCTCTGCGGGTCTATTCAGAGAGGCGCCTGTGCAGTGCTGTAGACAGAAGTGGTACTCTCTTCTGATGGACACAGTCCATGTAACTGAGATTTCTTTTTCTCTTTATTTCCTCCCATATACAAATGAAAATAAAGTCACCTCTTTATAAACCCACATTCTAAATTCAGTTTTTAAAAAATTAACTTTGTGGGTATGGATTTGGGCTCACGTGCCACAGAGCACACATCCAAGCACAACTTCGAGGAATCAGTTCTCCCTTCTGCCATGGTCCTGGGGACTGGACACAGGTCACTGGGCTGGTGGCAGGCACCTTCCTATTGAACCATCTCTTTTCTTCTCTTTCTTTTCTGAGACAAGGTTTTCACAATGCAGCCCTGGCTGGCCTGGAATTTGCTATCTTACGATGTGGCCCGCAAAATACAGAAACCAGCCTGCCTCTGCCTCCCAAGTATATTGAAATTAAAAACATATACCACCACACCCAGATAAATGGAAATCTTTTCATTTTTGAGTGATTTATTTTATTTTATGTATATAAGTGTTTTGTCTGAAGGTATGTATGTTCACCAGATGCACATCTGATAATCCTTGGAGGCCAAAATAGGGTATTAGATCACCAAGGACTGGAATTTACAGATGGTTGTGAGCTACCGTGTGGATACTGGGATTGGAACCCAGGTCCTCCTCAAGAGGGCACCATGAACTCCTAACTGCTAAACCATCTCTCTAGCACCTAAATTAAATTCTTATATGACATTATCCGATTTTTTTTTCATGTTTTCAGACAGAAAATGCTTCTTGTTTTCTCTGGTTACACAAATTGCATGATTATGAACCAGCTGCTTCAAATACAGGCCAACCTATCTGCGCATGGGAGACATGAAAACAAACCCACTGTAGGACACAGCCAGCAGCACCATTTTATTTTACAGTGTTTGCTGTAGTCAAGGTTACTGTGGTGAGATGTTAGTGGTTTGGGTCCATATTTTATTTTCCATTTGAATTAGAAACACATTAGTTAAAAAATAAATTTTTATGATTCCATTTTTCTTGACCATTGGAATATTACAGTTTCAAGTAACAAAAGATAAAAATAAAAACATCGCAGATTAAATCTACAGATATGTACAGCGTGAACACATTTAATTACCATGGTAAGTCCTGACGTCAGCTCTTCAGCCCAGAACTCATTCAGAAGCAGTCACTGAGAGACCTCTGGGATCTCCCTGTTGTCCACAATGAGTGTGTGGATGATCCCTTCTCTTCTCTTCCCGCTGCTGACGGCTTTTATGTAACAATCGTGGTTCCCAATACTGAAGTGTGTCTCAGTCCCATCGTCTACAAACTCGCCCTACGACAGCAAGGGAGGAAGCATCAGTGTCCAGAAATAGTTGTCAGAGCACTGACATCATCTAAAAAGTACCGGTCGTAATGTCAAACTTTGAAATCAGAGCCCAAAGATTATGTTTAGAGCCCTGTGATTTGCTGTAATTTTCAAAATCTCGAGGGATCTTCAAGTTTCAGGAGAAGAAAGTTCTGTGTCTGCAGTGTGGACAATGTTTACAGAACTAAGAACGGTGAGCGTGTGAAAAGATTCTCAGTTACATGCACTATCCTGGCATAGGGGCATCGTGTCACTGCCGTCACAAGAGCTGCCATAAGTGATATTATTATCCTCATTTTACAGATACAGAAACTGAAGAGCAGCAGATTTAATAACTTGCTGAAAGCCTGTCCAGTAAGACAGAAGAGTTCCCACCAGAGCTCAGGAGACAGGCAGAGACAGGCGACTTCTCCAGGCGTATGGTTAGCACACACTCAGTGTAACCAACAGCTCTGATCACGGAGCACCACAGCCTTGACTAGTCTGAATAAGACACACAGTTTGAGTGTGAACTATAAGGAGACTTAGCAAGAAACAATGTGAAGAACTAGTGACTATTTTCTTTTTTTTTTTTTTTTTTGAGACAGGGTCTCTCTGCATAGCCCTGGCTCCCCAAAACTCACTATGTATCAGGCTGTCCCAGAACTCACAGCGAGCCACCTGTCTCTGCCTGCCTCCTGAGTTCTGGGATTAAAGGCATGTGCCACCATACATGTCTTTATGACATTTTTGATATACTGATTTAAATTAAACATTAAAGTTAACCCACCTTAAATTTCCTTAGTGCTGCTACTAGAAGGTAATAATCTAGAGTGAAAACATAGGAACTAAGAGGGCAGAAAAGAACTGTGCCAGAAATCGCTCAGTCAGACTTAAAACCTGCATGCATGGTCTGGGACTGTAACTAAGGCCAGAGGCCCTGCTTAGCATGTGATGTCCCAGTTCCTTACAGCACAGCACATCTGAGCATTACAGAGGTGGGCAGAGCAAGAAGCCTGGAGTCCACACTCTAAGCAGCAGCAAGTATAGGGACATAGAGAAAGTTCTTTCCAAGCTCTGGGCAGCCCCAGCAGGTGGTCTTTAGAGGGTGTGTACTGTAAGCCCAACCAGGCATGCCCTGGGGCACTTTGAAGAAGCCTGTGGAAGGCCACACAAAGGTTGCTAACACAGTCCCTCCAAGTTCCTTCTTGGCAATTTCACCCGTTAGTGACGATACTCAGGTGAAAACAGCACGTGCTACATGGGAGTGGGGCAGTCTGGGCATGCACGCAGATCAGGGCAGGCTGAGATAGGGACGCTGTCTGGACGCTTCTGCCGCTGTAGCTACAAGCAGGCAGCGGGGTTATAGAGGGCTGTCTGCACACTGGCTTCAAGCAGGCAGTGGGGTTATAGAGGGCTGTCTGCACACTGGCTTCAAGCAGGCAGTGGGGTTATAGAGGGCTGTCTGCACACTGGCTTCAAGCAGGCAGTGGGGTTATAGAGGGCTGTCTGCACACTGGCTTCAAGCAGGCAGTGGGGTTATAGAGGGCTGTCTGCACACTGGCTTCCTGCCAGTTACTAACAACAAGCGCATCATAGATTTTACCTTATTTAAAGTCACATGTACTTATACTGAAAACCATTATTCTGTACAAATGACATACATTAATACTTTCTAGTTTTACTACTGTTTTTTACTGTCAGTTTTTCAGAGGTGAGGACAGAACTGAGGGTCTCACACGTGTTAGCTAGATGAATGCCCTACTACTGAGCTACAACCCTAGCCTTGATTTACTGTGTTAGATTCATTTTAACAACAACAACAACAAAAACCAATTTTTTGAAACAGGTATTGTGGTGCACACCTTTGATACCATAGGCAGGTGGATCTCTGAGTCCAAGGCCAGCCTGGTCCACAGAGTGAGTTCCAGGAGAGCAGAACAGCCAGGGCTGTACAGAGAAACCTTGTCTCAAAAGAAAACAACAACAACAACAACAACCCCAAGTTTTATTTTTATGTATTTTTAAATTTTATGTGTCTGCACACTTTGCCTGCATGTATGTGCAGCGGAGGTCAGAAGAGGGCACTGGACCCCTTGGAACTGGAGTTACAGTGCGTGTGTATGAACATGCCTTTTACATGGCACTGGGAATCCTAACTCAGGCCCTTGTGCATGCCTGGCAGTTTAACTGACCCCAGCCACAGCTCTCATCCTCGCCACAGCCACACCCCTTGTCTAGAATGAGGAACTGTTAGTCACACACACTAGGAATACGTAAATGGTAACTTACTGCTGTCTCCATTTTTTGGCCATTGCACCATACATCCATAGTATCTTTCTCTGTAAAAGCAACATAAATTCCAAAAGTTATAGTTCTATATCTAAGGTTAACCTCTTTTTTTAAAAGCTGAATTCACTATATTTCTAAACTGCAATCGCTATTCTAAAACTCAATACTTTCAACATCTTTGAAACTCAAAATTTGAAGAAACTTTGTTCATACATGAAGCCAGGTTTTTGTTTTTTTTTTTTAAATCTTTTCTTTTGTTGAGATTTTTGAGAAAGGATTTCTCTGTGTAGCTCTGGCTGTCCTGAAACTCAATCGGAAGACCAGGCTGGCCTCAAACTCACAGAGTGCTGGGATTAAAGGTGTGTACCACCATGCCTACTTAGAAATCGTTTAAGAGAAAGTCACAGTCTCATCACAGCGTGATAAAAATCTTGTTAAAACAGATTCTAAAGGACAATCTTTAAAGATTCGTTTTGTCTTTACAGACAAACGAATGAGGGAATGAGGAGGACCTGGTTCCTAGGAAACTGACTAACAAATAAGACCAACATCGGAAATGTGATTTAGCCTCACTGACTAGATGACTTCTGCCTCCCGCACTGACAGAACTAACTGGATGATGGCGTAAGGACCATAGGCCGAGCAGCGATGTAGCAGGAATGGGAACTACTGTGTTATGCCTTGGTGGGCCAGGAAGCAGAGTTCAGCAGAAAGCAGGATGGCCTAGCATCTTCAAGCCCCACCCCTGCAGACATAAGTCTGCCAGTCAGACCCTTTGTTCAATAGGTTTCACAGTCTGGGCCACCAAGTAGGGACCAAGCATTCAAACACATGAGCTGTCTGGGACTTTCAAAGTCAAACCATAATACCTAAGATTCTTTTTATTTTTTTGACTTTTTAATAAGATTTTTTATTATTGTTTTTATTGAGTTATATATTTTTCTCTGCTCTCCTCCCTTTCCTGTCTGCTCCCCTTCTACCCTCTACTACCTAAGATTCTTGAGAGAAAATGTAAACTGCGAATATTACAGAGTGAAACTGACTTCCAAGTGTGCATGCGTACAAACACATACACATAAACCCCCCCCCAAAAAAAAAACCCAAAGGCTACCAGTATATAAGAACTCAAAATACTGTTCCCATGAGTCCTTCAAAAGGGGAGTTAACAGGAAAGATTCAGGCACGCACAGCGGCCAGACAAGCTGCAGCATAACCACTTAATTTATGTGTTAAGTGTGGGGTGACAAGAGGAGGGCTTATCCATGCTGACAGGTGCACAGGGCAAACTGGAGGACCATGCAGAAACTGTAGAAGGATTTGGTAATTATATTCATGAAGTAGTACTGCTAGTATTATTAAATTATTACAAATGTCTGCAATGGCAAACGCAAGTCTCAAAAAAAAAAAAAAAAACCAAACAAACAAAAAACAAACCCAGAACAGAAAAGGTCTGTCCCTATTCCTTCTGCTTTCCTTTTCCCTCTCCCCTATTACCATCCCTGTTCTCTGTTTTATATCTATCTACCTATCTGTCATCTGTCTATCATCTATCATTCATCCACCCACCCATCATCCATCCATTCATCTATCCATCCCCCTACCTATCCACCCACCCATCTAATTTCCTCGCTCTGCTCACTGAGGATTGGGGAATAATGAAATAACACTCAGAACTTCATCAGAGTATCCTCTTGACTATATTTTTTATCTAATATACATGTCTAGGCCAAAATATTCAAAATGGCTCAGGTCATCCTGAGATAAGCTGCCAAAGCCCACTAGAAATACGCCGCAAGGATTCAGGGACCACTCGAACAAGGAGTCCCTCGGTGGTTCAAAACAGCACATTTTCATGGCTCAAACCTGTTATCCAAGCATTTGGGAGGCAGAGGCAGGAGTATTAACAAAAGTTTCAAATCAGCCTGGGTGACAGTGAGCACCAGGCCAGCAGAGACAGTCTCAGAATAAACACACACGTACACAAATTCCCCTCTCCCAAAAAGGGACATTTTAAGGATTAATGAACATGGTAACTGCAACGTACTAAAGTGAAGTAAATTGTTTTATTTCTGTGTTAACAATGATTTAAAACTGGAAACAATTCAGTAGTTTGACGGCTGGAGACTGCAGGGAGTAGCAAAGCTACCCTGCACTTGTACAGGAAATGTAGGTCTGTGCAACGGGCATGTGACTGGGAGTTTCTAGTTAGACAAACGTCTAGATAGGAAGCAAAGAATGAAGGAATCCAAGAACCACAGCTGGCAACAACTGAGGGATGAATGGTCTAGGCATTAAGCATTACGTTTAATCCTGGTGTCAACTTATCTGGATCTGGAACTAACCAGAAGGTAAGCCACTGGGCACGTCGTAACGTTCCTGATCAGGTAATTGGGACGATCCAAGCTGAATGTGGGCGACACGTCCCAGTGGCAACCCCTAATGAAAAGGGTTAAAGGAAGCTCTGCCTTTCTGTCTGCCTGCCTTCACTCTACGTAAGTGCATCCACCCTGCTGCTGCATCATCCTTCACTGATAGCAGGGCCCAGCTTCAGCAGGCTTCCACTGTGGACTGAGATTCACAGAATGAACCAGGCTTCAGCCTCTCCAGTGTGGGACCGACATTAGTGGAATACCCAGACCATAGCAGATAAGCCAATCTGATAAGTCTCTCATACACACACACACACACACACACACACACACACACACACACACACACACACACGTTTACTCTATTAGATTCTGTTCCTCCAGAATCTACTAATACAGAAGAGAAAGAGAATGATAAACTGTATGCTTCAAGATACCAGCAAACTGTAAGTTGGTTTTGCCAGAAAGAAAATCCAATAAAAACTCAATCTGACAATTCTTCAGTTAGGTATCACTTTACAGAAAATATGGGAGAGTTTTACAATCCACAGGCATTCAATCAGCAAAACCCAGGTCACACCACAAGCCAAGCTGACTTTTTCTAGTAAGTAATTAATTTAGGTTCTTTTATTTTCTTCCCCCCATTTTAAGGATAGTTTTACTCTGTAGCGCAGTTAGCCTCAACCTTCTGGTTCTCCTGTCTCAGTCTCTGGAGGGTTGGTATTTCAGGTATGAGCCGCCATGCCTGGCTTTTACTTTTTTTTTTAATGTGATTTATCAGATAATAAACATTTTCTCATCTAAAAAAAATTCAAACAAAAACCCTATTTGCTAGCACCCAACTGGAATGTGGACCACTACGGCACGGTCAAAGTTCCTTCTGTCTGTGCATCCTCAATCCTTGGTAGACAGACTACCTTCCTTTTCAGAGGCAGTTAATAAACAGGACCTAAATAAATGAATTAAGATGGTTTATTAAACCATTTTAATTTCATAATATGGGGGTACCAGAATAGTGAAAAGGTTACTTCTTAAAAGCCTACTTTTAGCTGGACTTGGATGCCTCTCATCTAATGGAACCCTAGACCTACTATTACCTGCTGAAGATTCTAGCCCTAGTGATGAATCTTAAATTTCTAACTGCTTTTTATTTATAAAGAGAAAAAACAAACAATCAGTGCCTGCATTAGTATCACTTCTTAAGCCCAGGATTATAGTCATCAAAGCCAACCTTATCAAACCTGGAATTACAATACTACATACAAAACCCAGTGGGTTAAATGACTCCCCATTCCTGCAGGAAGGGAGAAGTACAGCTGGGCTTACATTTCCTCTCCAGTGAAAGCGCCCACAGCAGTCTGTGGGGCAGGATATCATCAAGGCCAAAGGGTTCTGCAGAAGCAGCCCCAACTCACCCAGAACCACTCTGCAGTCCTCGCCGTCCAAGTGCAGCACCCAGGTGTTGGTGGTCTTCGATCTGTTCTCCATGTACTTCTTAAGGCTTTTCCCATCGATCTCCAGAGTGTACTCATATGCAAAACCACTGACAGCATCTATATTTATGGTGGCTTTAGTTTTTGCAGCTCCAACATAGAAGGTTTCTTTGCCCACCAATTTGAACATCCATTCTTTTCTTATTTCTTCCTAGATAATAATGTGTAAAAGTTTCATAAACGCAAACAGAAAAATTAGTATTTAATTTTTTAAATAATGTAAAAATTAAGACTGTCCAAATGGCAATACTATTTATATTTTTATTATTTCATGTCAAGGTTCCACAAAGTGGTCATCCTAAGTTTAAATGTAGATGTTATAGTCTGCGTATTCTGTAACGACCATATAAATGAAAAACAACCACAGTCAGAAAAAGAAATCCTTACTTTTTAAGAAGCTACACTGACAAAGCCAAGCTTCACTGTCACACTGTACAAAGTCACATGTTTTCCTACCTTCCCATCCACGTACACAACTCGTTTGCCGGATGTGGTCCCGTGCTCAAACTCAATCTTGTGGATTCCATCACTTAATGCAACGTCCCACACAGCTACAAGGTCTGTCATTTTTTCCAGGCTATAAAGAGGGCTAAAGGAATAAAACAAAGCCATTAAATGAGCAAAAACAGTAAGAGAATGACTAAATTCTCCCACCATGACAATACCAGATTTTCAAAGGTCCTAAAATTATAAAATAATAAAGTGATATTTCTTGATATCCCACTCACAGTACATGTAACTGTTTTCTCTCTTTCCCACTGGCTCATCCCTCAAGAGACAACTATGCACAGGTATAGTCTAATAATCCCAAAGTCACCTTAATGCTAATAAGATTAAGACTGAATCCCAGCCAGCACTCTGGGCTAGGCTGGTCTAGCACAGGGAAAGGTCAGTAAAAGTCTCCACTTGATGACCATCTCCACAAAAAAAGTGTTTTTCCTTTTTCAGATCAGACCAATCCCAAACAAAAATTCTTCAAACTTTTCAGAACCAGTGCCTTGGGATTTGTTTTAACATCAACAAAAACAACAAAAAGGCTGTTCTAATTTGGTATTCAAAAACTGTAGTGGAAGAATTTGATACTGATACAGATCATTAGTTTTGAGAAGTAACATGTTCTGCAATAATGGGGTCACAGCTGGCTGCAAATCCAGGGCTCCGACTCCAACACCACTCTCTGTGTTTCCTTCTTTGCTCATTTTAATCTTTGCTCTTACTTTGCATGCTCTAAATAATGTTCAAGTGATTGCATGACTTCTGTGCCAAGAATCAATGGAAGACGATGCCACATATACGGTGGCCACATCCTCATGTAAGTCAGAAAGCAGACTCTGCCTTCTGCAATGACACAGACCATGCCTCCAACAGACACAGAACTCTGCGGACCTATCCTAACAATCCCGGGACTGTCAAAGGCTAGTTTTATTGCAAAACAAAGCATTTACCTTTCATCATCTTCAAAGATAGGACTGTCATCTCCAGATGCCATGGTTAGCAACAGTCTGCAATCCAATTAGCAGCCAGGAAAGAGAAAAGCAGAAAGCAGCAGAGAGAGGTTGGGAGCAACAAAGACAGCTACAAAGGGCTTTTTAAACTTTGCAATCCTTTCAGAAGTTGCCTGCATGCTCCGATGAAGCTACAGTTAAGTACAGCAGAGGGGCAGGCTTTGTTTTCAGAAAGAGTTTGAACACACAAATTAGCCAATTCCACTTTTCTATCTTAAGCATTTATAATTTCTTAAAAATAGGTGTATTAAAACAGGGTAATAAACTCGAGTTTATCTGGAATATTACATCATCTTCGAGCTGCACATTAGAGGCTAAGGCCAGTCCCACTCCCGGGTGTCTCAGCCTGGAGCACAGAAGCCCCGTGGGTGTGCGGCAGTGCTTCAGGGAGTACACCAATGTTAGACAAACAGCTTGGCCCGGTGAATACGGAAACCTCCAAAGCAAACACGACGGCAGCATCAATATTCAGGGTGAAATTTAAAACCCAATTTTATAGTTAGATTTTAGAAAGCGAAAACATAATTTAAACCCGTTTCCTCCAAAGGAATTGTGAATGTGTGTGACGTAGCTAGGGATATGCTGGCCTGCTGTGTGGGAGCAAAGTTTATTTACTTGTTTACACAAGCTAGTAGGTCCACAGTCTGAAGACTCATTCCGTTTATCCGAGAGTCTCACCTAGAAGCAGAGACCAGGACCGGGCAACGAGGGCACTGCTTCGGTGTTGGTTTCACAAGGCGGAAGTGCGTCTACTCTTAGGTGCGCAGCAAACACGGCATGGAGGAGGCTGCAGCGCTAAGGAACTACTCAGAAGCGTGCAGGCACAGGAGGCGCGTATGAGAGAGCTACCGCGAGCAGCCTGCTCCTGCAAAGGAGCAGGGCCTAGCCCAGTTTTTTTTTTTTTAATATTTTTTTTATGGTTTATTGGTGTGAAGGTGTCAGATTCCCTGCAACTGGATCTTCAGACAGTGAGCTACCATGTGGGTGCTGGGAATTGAACCCGGGTCCTCTGGAAGAGCAGTCAGTACTCTTAACCACTGAGCCATCTCTCCAGCCCCGGCCTAGGGCAGTTTTAACACTCTCCTCAACGAGTGCCTTCGCCCCTTGGATGACCAAAGGCGCTCAACAGTGAGAGACTGTCAACCCCTTTTGGAAAAAGTCAGGAGCCACAGATTGCTTTTCCAAGATGTTAGAGAAGAAAGGTTTCTATGCATGGCAACGGAATACAGTCAGGGGTGTGATATAACTGCTGGAGGCAATCACCGAAAATCAGAGAGAAGGAAGGGTTGGCACTCAAGTTTTGCTATTATACAAATTTTAGATTGTTCGCCACTCAAACCTAAAACTGTTGGTGTATTCTGGATTATAAAGAACTCCAAGTACTACTAAGATGCACTAAATAAGGCATGGAGGCTAGGGAGACGGCTCAGGGGTTAAGAACACGTACTGCTCTTCCAGAGATCGCTAGTTCTGTTCCTACCACCCAGGTCGGGCAGCTCACAACCACCTGTAACCAGCACTAGGAGGGTCTGCTGTCTTCTTCAAGACTCTTCGAGGGCACCTGCACTCGAGTGCATGCGGGTGCCCCCCACATACATACGCACATAATTTAAATTTTTTAAAAAGATGACTCACGGAATCACCTTGATTACAACACCTTTTCTAATCCAAGCATAAAAGACACCGAGTCACTGGTGTGATGGAGCACGCTTTTGATCCCAGTACTTGGGAGGCTGAGGCAGGCAGATCTCTGTGAGTTTGGGGCCAGCCTGGTGTACAGGTTGAGTTCTGAGACAGTCAGGGCTATGTAGAGAGATCCTATCTAAAGCAGAAAGAAAGAAAGAAAGAAAGAAAGAAAGAAAGAAAGAAAGAAAGGAAGGAAGGAAGGAAGGAAGGAAGGAAGGAAGGAAGGAAGGAAGGAANAAAGAAAGAAAGAAAGAAAGAAAGGAAGGAAGGAAGGAAGGAAGGAAGGAAGGAAGGAAGGAAGGAAGGAAGGAAGGAAGGAAGGAAGGAAGGAGAGAAAGAAGGAAGGAAAGACACAGTGAGTCTTCCACAGTGAGTTCAAAGGGAAGTTAAAAACCAAGATTATGTTTTATCTAAAACATTCTAAGCTATTAACAGATATTCATACATGTAACAATTATTCATAGATATTTAGAGATTAGTGATTTTAAGCCTGCCAGGGTGGCGCAAACCTTTATTTAATCCCAGCACTCAGGAGGCAGAGGCAGGTGGATCTCAGTGAGTCTGAGGCCAGCCTGGTCTACAAAGTGAGTTCTAGGACAGCCAAGGCTACACAGAAAATCCCTGTCTAGAAAAAACATACACACACAAAAAAAATTGTGATTTTTTTCACTCTCTAATAATTTAGAGTGCACATCTTAGGATTTATATGGGACCATTTATATAAAATGATCAGAGTAAGCAACTACCTGACAAATTATATTTGTGTATATCAAATTGGCAAAACACAAATTCACAAATCAATACAAAACTAATTTCTATGTGTTTTTTCTATAGATATGGTCAAATAAGAAAAAGGCTGCCTTAATGAAAGTCAGCAGCACTTCAGTTTTTCTATGCTATCTGCTGTTTTTAAGCAAAAGACTTAATTTTTTGTTTTTATTATTTTTAAATGTGTATGTGTGTGTGTGCACGCACACACACAGAACTACGAATCCCATGGAGGCCGTAAGAGGATGGCAGGGCCCCTGAACCTGGAGTTACAAACAGGTGGATGTGCACCTCTGAACTCTGGTCTCCTGCCACAGCAGCAGGCCCTCTTAACCACTTGTCATTGCTCCTGAAGGCTCAAAACTCCTCTTTTAAAAGCTGCGGAACCTTTAACAGCATTTGTGGCTTCTGAAAGGCTGTAAAGCTTCGACTCCTGAGACATTTTCAAGGAGCGAGAAACCTTAAAGTGTTTTCTATAGAAGGATTAGACCTTGCCACAACCCAGCCATACAATTTCTGAAAGAAAAGTCACAGTGAAACCCAATGGGCTCACCCCGTCTAGACCCTCTCCCTCACTGTGGGGAAATCGCAGGAAGGAGACACCCCTGTAAGAGACACTCACTGCTTTTCCTAGGTTCTTACTTTAACCTGCTCAACTTTCCCACAAGGCCAAGAGGGCCCTGGGTGTAAAGAAGCTTCTTCCACAGCATCCCATCTCAAAATAATCCTCAGCAACAAATCTCATACAATGTAGAGAACACATTCAGAACAACTCAAGAGTCCTGCCTTTGGGTCACTACAAGTTTCACCAGAACTTCCACTATTCTTATGACCTGTGACCTCACACATCTCATCCCAAGTTCAGCACTTCAAAAGTTCGTTGGAGTTGCTCTCTTGGCCCAACAGTTGTGGGTGTTTGTTTGTTTGTATCACTCTGGCTGTGGGCAATACAGTGCATAGGAAACCTTTCGGTTTCCCCTTTGTTCCGTGCCTGCTTTCAGATCTGAAGTCAGACCCTAATGCCACCACTCGGTCATGCGCCACCATCAGTACCTGCACAGGTCTGCTTTTAACATAAAACCTTACCAAGCAGCCAACAACTCCCAAATGACTAACGACCTGCTAAGCACTCGGACTCCGTGGAGATGATTTTACTAGAAACTGTATTTCCAAACATCCACTCAGTTATTTATGATGACTTCACCAGGCAGTAACTAACACCGCCCACAATGATATTTACTTGAGCACTGGTTGCAATGTAGAGGATTTTATATTCATGTTTACACGCTGTTACAGGTGACAGATTAAATGCCACGTTAGATCGGTTAAACAGCAAAACAACTCACGCTGCCTGTCCCACCGGTGATCTTCCACCTTGAGTAGAGTGTGAATTGGCTGAGTTTCATTAAACTAATTCATTCCATACCTGAGACAGGTTTCCAAGTCAGCCTTCGCAAGGGGGAAACTACAGAATTCTAGGAAGAGACTACAGAATCCCACTCTGGCCGCTGTAAAATAACAGGCTCCTGCATTAAGCAACTCCAGTTGATCGTATTACAACATTAGAAAGGTTCAGAAATAAAAGTATCCCCAATGCCAACCTGCACGAAAGAACTAGCCAGAGCCAGCAAGAATGCTGCAGCGGGCTGCTCACAAGAGCTCCCGTCCACGGAGTACCTACAGCAGGGTTAGCTCGGCCTCGCGCAACCACCGGGAGAAGAGAGGAGTGTGTTCGGTCCACACCTCCCCTGGGTATTTCGGTCACGGCCACACGGGATGCTTCGGAGCCGGAGAACCTCGAATCGCACCGCGAATGCTGCACCTGAGGGTCGGCAGATGCGGGGCTTCCGCATTGACCGGCCCGGCCGCCCCTCACCCACGCCCTCTGGGGCCTCCTGCCTGAGCCCAACGCGGATCGTAATCTGCCACCCGAGGCCTGGGCGCGGCGCACCTCGGAGCCAGTCCGCCCGAACGAACCTCCAGTGCCACCTCCCGCGCTCACCTGCCCGGCGCCCGGCCACGGGCTCCTGATCCCGCTGCGCAGTCAGCCGCTAGCTCCCACGGACTCGCCCTCCCTGCTCCCGCATCCGCGTGCCAGGGTCCCAGCCTCCTATTGCCTTCCGGGCTCACCGAGACACCCGCCCACTGCTCGACTGAGCCTGCGCAAGTGCGAGACCCACCACACACACCCCCTCCAGAGGCCCCACCCATCAACCGCGCGAGAGCCAATACCCGATGTCCGCCTCCCGAGGCCCCGCCTATTCTCCGAACTGGAGCCAATCCCGCTTCTTCTGTGCGCCCCGTTGTGTGCCCCGCAGCCGCTAGGACCTACGGGTGGTAGTGTCTTGGTACTGCCCTCTGCTTGTAGCCTTAGGGATAACCCGCACCTCCTGGTTGGGCAGCTCCTCTGCAGACCCTTTGTTTTCACAGCCCAGCTGGCCTTCCATTCCTGGCAATACGAGCGATCATTTTAGGTGGAAAAGTCCAGCCTCTGGAACACGTCTGTGTTCATCTCGGCGCAACCGCAGATGATGTCTTAGCCCAGAGATTTTTTTGCTTGTCTCCTCTCCCTGTTGTAGTGAAATTTCATAGCCTTTCCTTTAAGTGAGATGCTTGAATTTCTCTTCCTGACAGTCAGACCTTGGGGATAGTGCTCAATGATGGGGCACGTAGCTATCCTGGGTGAGGTCCCTGGGTAACCTGTGTAGCCCTCTCTGGCTGTCCTGGAACCTGGAATCTGTAGACCAGGCTGGCCTTGAATTTACAGAGATCCGCCTGCCTCTGCCTCTCAAGTGTTGGGATTAAAAGAATGTGCCACTATCGCCCTGCTACTTAACTTATTTCTTTTATTTTAAAGATATATATATATATATATTATACGTGTACACACACAAATACTATATTGTCTCGATTGCAATCCAGGGCTATTGTAAAAGCTCAGGCAAACAATTGCATAGTCTGGGGGAAAATCTACAAATAAATCTACAACTAAATATTAGAAAGTAAAGAAAACAAATCAGTTCAGAGATTAAAAAAAAAGCTTGACCAAGCATGGTGGCGCATGCCTTTAAGTCCAGCACTTGGGAGGCAGAGGCAGGAGGATCTCTGTGAGTTCAAGGCCAACCTTGAACTCTCCAAAGTGAGTTTGGTCTACAAAGTGAGTTCCGGAACAGCTAGAACTCTTACACAGAGAAACCCTGTCTAGAAAAACAAACAAAACAAAAAAGGTTGATAAAGATCTTGGTTTGGGAGCGTGTTGTGCTTGTTTGGTTGATATTTAAGAGACTCCCACTGTATAATCAGTAATAGCCTCCTCACATTTGGCTTCCACTGCTTGGATACAGCATCTAGTTAGTACTCAGAAGGTTGAGAAGGCCGATTGCAAGTTCCAGGCTATCCTGAGCTCTATAACTAAACTGTGTTTCAGAAACTAAAGTAGTATGACTTCTGCTTTAGTGAAGCAGAAGTATTAGGCAGATACCCGCATTAAGAACATTAAAGAGCATTATTAGTCTATCTAATATTTTGAAAATTCTGCCTGACATGGCAATACATTTTTAAAGAAAAGAATACAAATGGAACAAATTGAACAAAACAGATGATGGACACATTGCACCCTTTACATAGAAGAGTTTCTGTGAATATGTTTTTTTAATTTATTTATTTATATGTATATAATGTTCTGTCTGCATGTATGTCTGCCCACCAGAAGAGGGCACCAGATCTCATAGATGGTTGTGAGCCACCATGTGGTTGCTGGGTATTGAACTCAGGACCTCTGGAAGAGCAGCCAGTGCTCTTTACCTCTGAGCCATCTCTCCAGCCCCTGGGAATATGTTTTTAAATACCAAATGATGCTTTAAGTTTTTTGGTGAAATATACAAATAGGATATTAAGAGAACAGGAAATATAAATGGTGAATTCAAAAAGAGATTACTATTTCTGATCCCCAGCACTGAAAAAAATTTAATCTTACCACAAACTCAACCAGTTGCAAGTCAAAAACATTTTGTAAGGTCTGAGCAGTTGCTAGCATGAGTGAAACCATTGGTCTAATACTCAACACTACAAAGCATACATTCAGACTCAGTATGCATACGTGTATACACATATATTTTAATTGGACTCAATACATGCAGATTCATTATTCCTGTCTTTCTAATCTACAAATAGAATATGACTATTTATTTATATAGCAA
The DNA here is from genome assembly GCF_014885135.2 of Alexandromys fortis. Lineage (NCBI taxonomy): Eukaryota > Metazoa > Chordata > Mammalia > Rodentia > Cricetidae > Alexandromys > Alexandromys fortis. The sequence continues at coordinate 73,333 of NW_026067915.1, read as the reverse complement.
TTATGTTAGTTATTTTAAATAATCTAGCAGTGATTAAGTACATGCATGGGATTAGACATATAGGCTCTGTGCAAATGCAGGGACATTATATATGGAATATTAGTGTTTCTGGATTTTTTAAGTGCTGGGGATTAAACCCAGTGCATCACACATGCTAGGCATATGTGCTACCACTGAGTTAAACCTTCAGCCCTCATCCTTAGATTTTGGTACCTACTGGGAATGGCTGGAACTGATTCTCCACAGACAGCGAAGGGATGCTGACTGTCTATAAACTGAGTGACTTAAACAAGAGAAATATATTCCCTCACAGTTTGGGATGCAACAAGTCCCAAGTCAGGGTGTTGGCAGAGTTGGTTGTTTTGGCTGAGAGGGAAGCCCTTCCTGCTGGTTTTACATCTTTGACAGTCCTTAGTTAATAAAGGTATATCCTCGTCTCTGGCTTCATCTGTGTACGTGTGTGCGTGAGTGCGTGTGTGCATGCTCACATGCACGTGTGTGTGTGTTTGTTGCACACGTATGTGAGCCATTTTCTTTTTTATAACATGCAAGTTGAATAGAATTAGAGACCATTTAGATCAGTTAGCGTCTTCATTTTAACTTTGTAAAAACATTCAGGCAACAAAGTCATATTCTGAGGTTCTGTAAATTAGCACTTCAACATATGAATTTGGAGGAGGGAGTAATTTAGCCCATAACATACAGATACAGAGGAAAACTGAAGGCAGAGGCAGAGTTTGGAGCGATGCAGTCACAAGTCAAAGAACAACCAAGGACTGTTGGTGATCATCAAAATAGGCAAAACAGGGAGGAGTTCAGAAGCTTCCGAGGGAGCAGGGCTTGCCAGTGCACCATGTCAGGCCATTAGCCTCTAGAACTGTAAAAGAATGCTTTTCTCCTCCTTCTCCCTTCCTCCTCGTCCCCTCCTCTTCTTCCCCCTCCTCCTTCTCCTTCTTTCTTACTTGTTTTAAGCCACCACTAAGCCTGTGGCGTTCTGTTTCAGTAGCAGTAGGAAACTAGTCCAGCAGGCACCTTGAACTTAAGGGGGGCATGTTGAGCGAATGACTACGCAGCGCATACAACTACAGGCAGAGGAACAGCTGGAGTTGGGAAAGGAAAGGATCCACATCACAAGGAAACCGTTTTTCCTATGAACCATATAGCATCACGTGTTACATCACGTGTTACAGATACTAGTCCCACTCTTACTGGCTGACTAGAAATCACAAGTGGGACAAGGCATCCTTCTTGTTCAAACTTGTTTTGTAACTTTTCCTGGAGTCATATGAACAAATATCCTCTCAGTTCAGGTAGTGGACAAGCCTTGGCCAAAGAACCTAGTCTAGCCATGACTAGCTTGGTGGGCAGATTCGTATATTTTATGGCTTGCGAGGAATTCCACCGAGGCGAAGGGCTTTACGAATCTTATGATTTTCTTCTGAGTTCTTCAAATTTTCCTGAGAGTCTCCTGAGCAACCTCCTATTCTGCCCCCCTCTTCCCTCCATGAGGAATGTTTAAATATGGAGGAGACAACGTCACACCAGGAAAACTGGCCAGACTTCCTAGTGTGTGCCCAAGGCTGTGCCCAGCCATGCAGAGCACAACACACTGTGAACACATGCCCACGGCTGCCAGGGACCTTTTATCCTTCCCACGGGGCCAAGCCACAGCTGCTGCTGTAAGAGATCCTCAGCTAAGCCTCCTGATTAAAAGCATTTGCTTCTCTTTGCCATTGGCCCTTCAGGAGTCCCTACATTTTGTTTATACAAGGAAGCATATAGATTTCAAAGTGTGAAGGCATCTAGACAGCCTTGGTACAGTCTCCCCTGACATTCTCACTGCATCCTGCCATGCCCATTGGGATTTTTTTTTTTTTTTGAGGGGTGGTTCGAGACTGGGTTTCTCTGTAGCTTTGGAGCCTATCCTGGAACTTGCTCTGTAGATATCTTGAACTCATAGACATCTACCTGCCTCCGCCCCCCCTCCCCAATGCTGGGATTAAAGGTGTGCGCCACCATCACTCGGACCATTGGGATTCTTTAAAACAGTCCAAGGTGCCAATAGTTTTTCCTTTGACCTGCTCTCACCATTCCCCCACCCTCCAGACCCACGCCTTAGGGCAACAGAAAAGTGGCAATCAGAGCAGAAAAGCTATACGGTAAAGAAAATCAAAGTTGTTAAGATGAATAACTACACAAAAGGCTATGGCACTAAGCGCTGATGTCACAAGACGGTAGCCCAGGGTTTGAGAGGCTAAGATAGAGGATGATGAGCTCCAGATCAGAGCTGGATCCCTTTCTCAGGACATCTGTCTGGAGTTATGTTTGTCTTAAAAGGCAGGTTGTTCTCACCTCTGCTTTGGAGCTGAAGATGACTTTAAACTCCTGGTCCTACTGCCTCAACCACCCTAGTGCTGGGACTGCAAGGGAGCACCACCCTACTGGGAATCAATATACCTGTTGAAGAATTAATGATTCAACTGATAACATCTACTGTGCATGATGGTTTTTTTATTTGTTTTTTTTTTATTTAAAAAAAAACTTCTTTTGCATTGGTGTTTTGCCTACATGTATGTCTGTGTGAGGATGCCAGATCCCCTGGAACTGGAGTTGCAGACAGTTGTGAGCTGCCATGTGGGTGCTGGGAACTGAACCCAGATCCCCTGGAAAAGCAGTCAGTGCTTAACCACTGAGCCATCTCCCCTGCCATGCAAGATTTTTTAAAAATATTTATTTATTTATTTATTTATTTATTTATTTATTATGTATACAATATTCTGTCTGTATGTATGTCTGCAGGCCAGAAGAGGGCACCAGACCTCATTCCAGATGGTTGTGAGCCACCATGTGGTTGCCGGGAATTGAACTCAGGACCTTTGGAAGAGCAGGCAGTGCTCTTAACCACTGAGCCATCTCCCCTGCCATGCAAGATTTTTTTTAAATATTTATTTATTTATTATGTATACAATATTCTGTCTGTATGTATGTCTGCAGGCCAGAAGAGGGCACCAGACCTCATTCCAGATGGTTGTGAGCCACCATGTGGTTGCTGGGAATTGAACTCAGGACCTTTGGAAGAGCAGGCAGTGCTCTTAACCACTGAGCCATCTCTCCAGCCCCCGCAAGATGTTTTTTAAGATGAGATCCAATTATGGAGCCAAGGTTGGTATCCAACTCAAGAGCTTCCTGTTTAACTTCCCAAGTGGAGATAGCAAGTCTGCACTACCACAATTGGTTTATACAATTGGTTTTTAGAATATTTTGGCAATAAAGAATTTATTGACAAAGCACGGTGGCACACACTTACAGTAATGGAAGCGTACACTTGTTATATCCCAGCACACAGAAAGCAGAGGCAGGAAGACCTCAAGTTGGAAGCCGGTCAACTACCCTGTGATACCATATTTCACAAGGGTCAGGGCTGCTATTGGTATATTGTTTGGCATGAAAACGAATAACTTGTGTGTACAAAAGTGCATCCATCACCTCAGAGGGAAGAGGAGATAGTTTATTATAGAGCCAAAGTGATTGTGGCCCTAGAACATAAATTTAGATTTTCCCCAAATTCCATGTTCCAATGTGATACCAGTTCCACAAAAAATTTATAATAGCATAACAGAGAAAGTCATAAATGCAGACACTTTTCAAATATACTGGTGGCAGCCCCAGGAAGGCATGTTATAGCAACGCTGGAAAATCGCCTTAGGCCCGAGGTGCTCGATGATGACATTCTTGGCCTTTGTGCTGGAGGAAGGAAGATGATGCTCATGATTTCCCAAAGAATTTACCTACTACTCACAGGGATGTTAAAACATACAGAGGTAGTCAGTAAACAGCTATTTAGGGAGCTGAGATAGCTCAAGATAGTTTAGCTCTGGACCTGCAACATCCCCCAGTGTTTCTGAATCTTGAAGAGGTTGGCAAGCTGTCCCATGCAGAGCTGAGCGCTCAGAAATCCCCTATTCAGCACTGTGAGCAGTTGGAGTCCCAGCATTAACTGATGCCACGAAGGGAAGCACCAATCTGTAGGTCTAAACATACTTATTGAGAAGGCAGTTTGACCTCTTGTTCTTCTAGCAAAGCAATAGTAGGCTTCTCCCTAGGGTCATGATATGGTACCAGGCACAAAATTTCCTGCTGTGGATTGGCCTCCAATCCAGTCAGAAATTGGTTGGTTACCCTCCTAACTCTGTTGCATAGCAATTTTCTCTTAGGTTAAAACCTTCCATCCTGGAGTAAAGGGGTAAACTTGTTAAGTCCCAGGATGTAAAAAGGGAGCTGAAACATTCCATTCTACACCAAAGCTCATAAAACCTAGGAAGTAACCAACTCAAAGGCTTCAGGAAGTCCCTGAAACTGACTCGGAGCAAGGTACTCGGAAATCCTTCTCTCTTCCTAAGCATATATAAGCAGGAAAGCCTGCTGAGACACAATCTCTCAGACCAGGTGAGCTGCCTAGGAGAGGCAGACTCGAGTTCTGCTTCTGAGAAGAGGCTCAGATGCCTGCAGGGCCTGGAAGAGACACTCTTTAACCTACTGAGCTGCCTGTAAGTGGTGCCATAAACATCAGGTTTCTGGCTTTCATGAACTGTCACCCATGCTGGGGTGGCTTTGGCGATGTGGCTGTCCGAGTCATTTCTGTCTCTGTATTTCTTACTGGACCCATAGTCCTGCAAGTAACCCCAGTAAAACCCATTGGTTCGCCAAGTTAGGTGTTGGTGTGTCCTTCCTTGGTTTATTTTCAGTTCCTGATCCAGGATGAGTAGAGTGGTTGCTTGCTAATGTCTATCCAGGAATAATGTCACACAACCAACCTTCCTGACACAATCGTGCCAGTGGATACATCTTACCTGGCAAGTCACCGTTTAGCTTTGGCTTAATTTTACAGGAATAAAAGCTGAGACCCAGAGGTAAATAGCTTCCCCAAGGTCTAGGGCTGATAACTGATAGGACTGCCTCTAAAACCTAGTCAGCTTGATCCAGACAGCAGCCCCAGACACCATCTGAAGTGCTCAGCCTGACCGGGCCTTCTGTGAATGGTCACCTCACCTGTCAGTCTCCAGAATGCTCTGTGGCTCCACCATAGTAGGAATGAGGCTATTTTACTTTTACTTTATTTTTAAAAAATACTTATTTATTTATTATGTATACAATATTATGTCTGTGTGTATGTCTGCAGGCCAGAAGAGGGCACCAGACCCCATTACAGATGGTTGTGAGCCACCATGTGGTTGCTGGGAATTAAACTCAGGACCTTTGGAAGAGCAGGCAATGCTCTTAACCTCTGAGCCATCTCTCCAGCCCCTACTTTATTTTTCTTTAATTGTTGTTTGAAACATGATTTTACTAGATAGCCTAGGCTGGTCTATGCTGTGGAATATTATTTTAACTATGTAAAGGTGTGTTACATTTATTTATGTTGTGGAATATTATTTTAACTATGTAAACATGTGTTACATTTGTTTTGCTGCATTTGTTTAATCATGTAAAGATGTGTTGCTGTGTTACCTTGCCTGCTGAGGTACCTGACTGGTCTAATAAAAAGCTGAACAGCCAATAGCTAGGCAGGAGAGGGCTAGGCAGGACTGGTGGGCAGAGAGAATAAGTAGGAGGAGGAATTTAGGCTCAAGAGAAAAGAGCGAACAAGGGAGAAAAAGAAGAGCTACTTGTGGCCGGCCAGCCAGGCAGCTGCCAGCTAGCCAGATGTGGAGTAGGACATACAGGATGAAAGAAAGGTAAAAAGCCCCAAGGCAAAATGTAGATGAAAAGAACAGGTTAAATTAAGATATAAGAGCAAGCGGGACGAGCATAAGATAAGACCGAGCATTCATAACTGATAATAAGTCTCTGCGTCTTGATTTGAGAACTGATTGACAGCCCAAAGAACAAGCCTGCTACAGGTCTAGAACCTCCTGCTCATTCTCCCCGAGGCTAGGACTACATGCATGTATACCACACACTGAGGCCCCCTTTCTAAGAACCCTTTTATTTCTGTGTCTGTGTAGGGGATATAGAGCTGAAATACACCCAGGATAAAGACCTGCCTGGATGGGACCACACCGTGGCCAAGACCACTTATGCATACCTCTTACACACTTAAGCCTAAACCTCATGTCAGTGCCCCAAAGCCAGACATCTGTTCCTCCTCCCAGTGGGACCACATTGATTAAACCTCTTCTCAAAATCCTGCCTGGAGAAAGCAAGGGCTGACTAAAGGGACAGCGTTATGGATGAATAGTTGGAAGGGGAGCGGACAGATGTGGAGGGCAGTGTAAACCAGAACAGAGAGGCATCTAAAGTTTGCTATCTGGACTTCGGAACTCACTCATTGACTCATAATGGGACAAATGCTAAGCGGAGGTGACTGTTAAATGATCAGCCATAAGTGGGGCATCTATAGGACACCCCTCAGTGACACAGGAACATCACAAGAAGAGAGGGCGGAAAGCACGCCAGAGTTGAGGGTGATGTGTAAGCAATGTGGGACACGCCTTCCATACCTGCCACACCACAGCTCTCCTCCACTCACAGCTATTGTTACTTAAGACCCATGCAAGATTCTGCCTGTCAGTACCCTGTCATGGGGGATCAGAAGCCCCCCCCCCCCAAATACCACGGGAATTTATAGGCAGCTGCGGTTACTGAGGGAGGGAGAGAGTTCTTCAGCAATGTCGCTATTGGTGAGATGCCCCGGCTTCTGTAATTAATGTCTTCCTCATGCATCTGTAAGGAACGCCAGTGAAATTCGCTGGGACACACACACACATGTAGACACACGTATCTGTGCAAACGCACACACATAAGCACACACACGCATGCGCACATGCACACACATAAAGACATGAAAGTGGGAGGAGATTAAACAGGAAAGGAAAGGGATCATTGGAAATGGCAAGGGGACAGAGAGAGTAATAAGGGTTAAATATCATCAAAATGCACAATTTATTCATAAAAATGTCATAAAGAAACACATGGTGTGTATTAATAAGTCTAATAAAAACATCCGTTTAAAGCTCACTCATAAACTGGGTAGTGATGGCGCACACCTTTAATCCCAGCACTCGGGAGGTTGAGGTGGGTGAATCTCTGAGTTCGAGGCCAGCGTTGTCTACAGAGTTCCAGGACAGTCAGAGCTACAAAAAGAAACCCTGTCTGGAAAAACAAAAACAAAAACAAAACATAAACAAAAGCTCACTCATTTGAGGGCTGATGAGATGGCTCAGTGAGTAAAGGCTTCTGCTGCCCAAGGACATGGGTTTGTTCCTTGGGATCCATAGTGGTAGGGAAAACCCATTTCCCCAAATGCCCACCGAGCCCTCGCTGGGGCAGACATGTGCACCCCGCCCCCCAAACGAATAATAAAATGTTGTAAGTTTTAAAGCTTACTAAATTTAATATATATACAGCCCTCCCACTCGATACGCTTACGTCCAGCGGCTGCTTGGCTGACCTCTCCCTTCCTGTGAGTGTCTGCTATCCCCTGTGTCATCAGAGAACCTCAAGTACAGACCGAGGCTCTCCGCTTACGGAGCTCTCCGGGTTACCTTCTTCCCCGCCCCGCTTCGTTGTTCTTGGTGGCATCCGAGCGTTTGACATGCATTTACTATGTCTATTTAACACTGCCTCCCCTGAAGTCGAATGGACGCTTCACAAAGGCAAGGGACTGGGCTTTATTTTGTTCTTCGCTGACATCCCCTGCCTCACAGCCAGCCAGGCATTTTATAGCCACCCAACTGGTTGCCGCCTGGCAGCGCCCTCTAGCGGGCATCCCCCCCCCCCCCCGACCCGCTCAGGTTGCTCCTCTTTGCAGTCGCTGAACACCGAAGGCATTCCTTTTACTTCATAGGGACTTTCAGAGGTTTTTGCTTTCCGTGAGATGCGAAGAGGATGAAGGATTGGGGAGGGCCGGATCCAAGGAGAGACCGGTGGGGGCCGGAGAAGGAGGTGGGGTTCTTGCGCCTTCTCCCTCTGCGTCACTTGGAAGACTTTCTTTTTTCAAGGGCAAAGACCGCTTATTTTTGGAGAGTTTTAGTTTTTTTCCAGACGCCCACTTCAATGACGTCTTCTTCCCTTCCTCTTCTCAGGCACTTTGTGACCCGGTGTCTCCTGACCGGATGTTTGGGCTTTGAAGCCACAGAGAGCAGCTAGGACCTGGGTGGAGCATCTCTTGATTACAGGCACTAGGGGATGCTCTCCCGCGGTGCGGTGCGTGGCAAGGCCCCTGGGAATGGATGCCAGCGAATTACCTGGCCTTGGCTGGAAGCCCCAACGATTTATCCTGGTGTGTACAGCTGGCTCCAGATCTGCCCTTGCTGCCCCAAGATTCCAAGTCCTTGTCAGTTAGAGATACTAGTCGCTGGCTTTCTACAGTGCTGAAGTGGGACTGGGGTTTGAGGAATTGAAGAAGGAACAAACCACTTGTCAGGTAGCTTCTGTTGCCTCAAAGTGGTGGGTCTTTTTGCTCCCTCCTGTCTCTGTCTTTCCCTGTCTACCACCTATTGATCTACATTTAGATTTTGTTTTGATCGAACAGAGGGGCGTGGTTGTAAGTGGTAAGTAGCGATTCTAAACCAATGTGGGAAGTTCCCCTTGGAAGGGTTCCCCATCTCATCCAAGAAGGATCTGACTTCCGGAAGGTAATGGGTTGATCCTAGCAGAGCCAGGTTCACCTTCTGAATGTCGACAGGGTTGTCCCATCTCACTCCAGGGTGGGAACCAGGCTGCAGGTAGAGCAGGGACTCAGGGAGGCTTCGTGGCAGGGCCAAGGTTTCGCATGACTCTTTTTTATTGCTTGATTCCAAAAATTTGTTGTTGTACTTTTCAGGTTCTTGCCCACTCAATTTCATTTTTTTTTTTTTTTGGTCCCAGGTTTACCTTTTAAATCCCCTTTCTTGTTCTCGTTGGTTGTTTTGCTTTTGCTTTTGAATTCCTTTTCTCCGTTACGATGACATTCGACAGGCCACATCCTTGATGAACCAAGATCCTAGATCTGCTGTGGTAGAAGCCAAAGTTCGTGGTTCCTTTCCTCTGTGTAGTCAGTTGTGCCTAGTCCCAGCAACTAATGTTTCAGTAATAAAATAATAACACTCTTTATTTTCTTTATTCCATAATACAAAATTGTATTTATTTGTCCCTAATCATTTGACGACCAATGGTCAGTTCAGCCATCCTTCTGATAAAAGGCTTTACAGTGGAGAAGCGCACTGGTACAGCTGGTACTCCATGCCACGGGTCTCATTCAGACCCTCTGAATAAAGAGGGAGGGCAAATCTCAGTGGCCACGCCAAGGTTCTCCCACTTCCGTGAGCTCCAGACGATTGCTGAGTGGGCAGTTCTTGGGTTTTGCACTTTATGAGCCCTTGAGGTATTGGGGAGACAATATGGACATGTCTGTCGACTGGTGTAGCTGATATGGATGTTAGCAAAGACAGATTATGATGGCGATTCAGAAAACAAGGGATTTTATTTATTTACTTAAGTTTTGCAAGGACTTACATTCTGCAAGTTGGCCTTTATTTTATTATGTGGCCAGGAATGACCTTGAGTTATCAGAAGCTCCTGCCCTTCACCTTATGAGTACTGGTATTGTAGGTGTGTGCCACTACACCCAGCTAAGAAGGGTCATTTTAACACCCAGAATTTCCGAATGGGATCTGTCCCCCCCCCCCCCCCCCCCCCCCGCCAATACACCAATACTATTTGGAATAGGCAAAGACCAGCAGGAACCCTGATGGGCATCTGGGTCCCTACTGGTTCCCTTCACAGGAGGGGCTGCCTTGAGTTCTCAGGGACTCAACAGTCAAGAGGGGCATCCTTTTAGGGAGCGGGTTTCTGAAGAGAGGGTTCATGGAACCAAATTTGGTGTTTCACCTGTACAGTGTGTGTATGCCAGGATCTTCAGGATGGTCTGTGCCCTTGCCCTCCCTGAGTTGGTATATGAGTCTCACTGTCTCACTTAACAACTAGCTTACTAAACACAGAAATCTCCTGAGACCTGGCTGCTGGCTGCCCAGCACTCAATGGGGAGTTCGCCAATAAATTAAGCCCAATCTCTTCTTTTGCATCTCCCATTAAGGAACTAAGGAAATACTTGCTGTATACTGCTTCAAAGAGAGGGGAAGTGACTAATGCCATGCTGGGAGAGGAAATAGTTTCCCCTAAAGGCCATTTTATAGCAGCTTGATTTCCTCTGGGTCTGTATCTTGGACTTGGCCGTCTACACGGTGCAGAGGGAAGGTGTCCATGCCTTTCACGGTCCCAGTTTCTCAGCCAGCTTGCCATGCATTGGAACCATCTAATTGAGGTAAAACTGATTGGTGGTGCTCAGGGACTTACCACTGATTGATTCAACCAGAATTTCCAAAGATAGCGTCTGGGCACCAGGGTGTGTCTAAGCAACGTTCCTGCTGATTCTGATGTGTGTCAGTGGCTGAGGTATTGGGTCTAGGAAGCATCTTTTGTGCTCTAGTACAGCAGGAGGTGGTTGTGAGGCAGAGGAAGCTGTGGATGAGGAGGGAAGACTGGGATCCCAGACCTTGTCTATGACATCCTGTAGACTCAAGTCCTTGTTTTTTTTTTTAAATATTTTTTATGGTTTATTTAACTTAATTTTATGTGCATTGGTGTGAAGGTGTCAGATCCCCTGCAACTGGATCTTCAGACAGTTGTGAGCTGCCATGTGGGTGCTGGGAATTGAACCCGGGTCCTCTGGAAGAGCAGTCAGTGCTCTTAGCCACTGAGCCATCTCTCCAGCCCCAGTCCTTGGTTTTGTCTTCTGTAAAATGGAGAGCATGATGCCTACCACATGCAGTGGGCTTTCTTTCTTTCTTTCTTTCTTTCTTTTTTTTCTTTCTTTCTTTCTGCCTTTCTTTCTTTTTTTTTTTTTTTCAAGACAGGGTCTCTCTGTAGCTTTAAAGCCTGTCCTGGAACTAGCTCTTGTAGGCCAGGCTGGCCTCAAACTCATAGAGTTTGCCTGTCTCTGCTTTCCGAGTGCTGGGATTAAAGGCATGCACCACCACCGCCCAGCTCATGCAGTGTTTTTGAGATTATTGGTGTGCCTAGCACAAAGTATGTGCTTCTGATAGAGGACCAGCGCTTTGTTTTGCATTTTTTTTTTTTTTTTAGGTCCTGGATAGAGGTACTTCAAAAACTAAGAGACCATGGATGCATTGTTTTTTGAGACAGTTTCCCTTCTAATCCAGGCTGGTCTGGAGCTCACTATGTAGCCAGAATGACCTTAACCTACTGATCTTCCTGTCTCTGATTCCTGAATGCTGGGATTACAGGCCTGTGTGAAAACATCTGCTTTATGTGGTGCTGGTGGCTTGCCCAAGGGCTCCACACAGTAGGCAAGCGCTCATTGCCTATTCAAGTGAGGGATATTCCTAGCCTTGTTTTTGGTTGTTTGGGGTAGGATCTACTGCCCTCCGATCTCAGCTTCTAGCTCCAATCCTAGTTGCTACTCAGTCTGGGGAAATTTGTACACACACACACACACACACACACACACACACACACACACGACTTTTGTCACTGTGTGTTGATTGCTAAGGTTGAATGAGGGGTGAGGAGAGGGGCACTGACATCTAGTGGCAAAGACTAGAAATGCTGCGGTATTATATTGGACAGCTCTTCACAACCCAAATGGCCATAGTGGTCTGGAGAGCATGGAGCCGTGGAGCATACTCATGCAGCATTGTCCAAGCACAGACAGATACTGAAGGAGGGAGTGTGTGTGTGACTATGGGTCACAGGTATCCTGGCTAGAGAGTGCACAACCAAGGAATCATATAGCCCCAGATGCTCTGGGCTGGAAAGAAATTCAAAGGCCCAAACAAACACTATCTTCAGCCATTGCTGACAGGAATGACGGGATTCATGAAGCTGGACAGTAGCAGCAATGAGCTTGTTAGATAAGCAAGAGATATATGGCCCCAAAGAGACTTATTTGCCTGGAGTTTGTATCTGAGAACTTTTCTGAGGTGAGCTGGGGGTGTTACTCAGTGGTAGACTACTTGTCTGCCATCCTCCAGGCCCTGAGTCTCATACTAGATAAAGTCAGACCATTTGGGTGTGGTAAATCATGTGTGTAATCCAAGCACTCAGAAGGTAGAGAGGCAGGAGGATCTTGAGTTCCAAGCCAGCCTGATTTATATATAACTAATTCTACTTAGTGAGAAATGATCTCACCCCCCCACTTGAACAATGAAGAAAGAAAGAAAGGAAGAAAGAAAGAAAGAAAAGAAAGAAAGAAAGTTGAACATAATGTGGTGGTACAAGTCAGCTACTTGGGAAACTGAGGCAGGAGGATTGCTTGTCCAGGCATCAAGGACAGACTGGGAAACAAAGCAAGGACCCACCCCACCCCCAAATTTCAGACAGGCTGTCAATTTGCCGAGGGGGTGGAGACTGCAGGGTTACTTGAGGCCACATGTTCATCAGCTCCAAGAGAGAGCAAGAAGTTGATCCAGCTGACTATGGAGAATCTAAGAGAAGCAGCAAGCTGCCCAGGAGGGAGGGCTAGCCAGACCATAGAAACACCCCTGGTACCACTGGTATCCAGCCTTAAGACCACACATTGAAATCCCTTTTCTTTCCTCAGAGAAACTTCATGGTCCAAACCATGCTAATGTGAAACTCTGCATTTAATTGATTTACATCCAACAATTAACAAGTTAAAGCACGTTTATAAATATTCCAAGTGGGAGAAAGAAAATTTCAAATTGTTTAACTTACAGCTCACATATATGAGCTATTTTCTGAGACAGGGTCTCAAAGTCCAGACTGGCCTAGAACTTCCTCTATACACAACTACTCTGGACCGTAGTCCTCCTGCCTCAGCCTTCCAAACGCCAGGCTTCTGACGTGCCTAGTTTGTTAATCTTGGGGAATACATTTCTCTTCCAGATTAGAGTGGTATCTGCCTTCTTCTGTGGAGGACCTTGACTTTGTTCAGGGATTTAAGTAACTCAATGCTACAGCTCTGGTGTCCACCCTAACACACTTCAGTGAGCGTGCTCAGTCAGCACTTGAGGTGAATGTAGCAATCACCAAGGACTTCTGGGAATGTGGTTCAGATTCCTAAGAGGAATCACAGGAGAGCTGGTTCCTCCTTCCCTGCCTTGGCTATTTTAAATAGGAATGTGATGCTTGCTGCAGTTTCAGGTGGTGAAAGGAAGCTAAGTAGCATGTTCTTCTAGCTCCTGTACCTGTACTAGAGGCACCGATCTCCGAGACGTGTGTGTGTGTGTGTGTGTGTGTGTGTGTGTGTGTGTGTGTGAGAGAGAGAGAGAGAGAGAGAGAGAGAGAGAGAGAGAGAGAGAATTGTCTTCATCAATTTAAGTAATGGATGCAAAGGTATGGTAGGCTATTAATCACAACTTAATCAGTGTATCCTGAATCAATGGAAGGAGACTTAGAGGTGCTACTTACAATGCAACTCTGCTCTGGATTCTGTAGAGGAAAGCACACGCCTGTGGAATCGGTTTCTGCCCCGGTGTTGCTATTTCCAAACTGGGCATCCTGACAAGTTGTTTCATTTTTTTATCAATCTTACTTTTCTTTATAAGTCGAAAGAAATGAAAATATAGTTTTGGGGAATTAAGCAAGATAAAGTACTGTGGCTGTAACACACCAGGGACACAATACAAACTAGCCATGATGGTTCTAATCCACATGAAAGAAACACGGACTCCGCTTTAGTCCTATTACAGCTATGGAGCACAAAAAGGCAGCCGTGAAATACAAAGCAAAACGAGACACATACACAGCCGAAGGACAGGAGTCGTGGGAACATATAGAGTCATGGCAAGCAAATCTTAAGGATCAAAAGAAGGATTGTAATCCCAGCTAGTTTTTTACATTTTTATAATATTCTAAATTTTTAAAAATTACCTACCAAAAATTACTGCCTGCACAATCACATAAAACTCATAAAAATGCACTGTGAACTTCTTAACAAACAATTTAAGGAAAAGAAGCAATCAAAATTCCCACTGACACGTTTTCTTTTTACATGAGAAAACTTGGTAGCTTCCTTAGTGGGGGAGCTAAATAAATTAGGTTGCATTTGCATAGTTGAACAATCTACAACTGTTAAATGGTTAAGAACGGCGTAGCAGCATGGAAAAATGGATACATTAATGGCTTTATTAGTGGTCAGACTTTAGAAGATTGTCGCTTTCCCAGCCTATTTATAAATTGCCATGATTTACTACAATATTGTTTTGTAATAAAAAGTTAATGAAATCAAAGAAAATAAGTGTAAAATTCGATCAGAACATGTGTGACTTTGGGGCTCTGGTCTTTTTTCTTGTGGTTGTAGCTGTAGAATTAGCTGTCTCTCCCATCTCAGGCAGGTCTCCAAGGCAGACCCGTTGGCTCTCTGGGAGCCAGACTGTGGAAGTCACAGCTCTTTGGTTTGCCCAAACCAAGTGGCAATTCACTGGCTTCACGGTGGGTTCTGGGGCTGTCCCCAAGCCTGCCAGGGATGTTAAGGCAGGGAACTGGGTGTGGCTTTTCTCTCTCTTCGCTGGTGTTCGACGCGATTCGTGAACCGGATGCCACTCAAGAAGAATGCCACTACAGAGTCTGTGTGGGAGCCCCAACTTTTGTGCACAGGTGAAAGAGAGGCACTTTTCTCTCCCGATTTCGGGGCCCCTGCTATCCCTTCCTCCTTAAGTGCCACGTTGGCCAGGCTGAGACCTAAAGCCAGGAGGCCTGTGAACTCGCTTCCACACAAGGGACAGGTGTCGCTGATGCCCTTTGGGGAACAGACAGCGTCTGGTCGGAAGGGAGTCCCTTCGAACTGCCCTAGCAGTCACCCATTTCCTCTCCGCTGTGGGACCATGGGGGGGGGGGGCGGGTCCTGGGTGTCGCCGCCGCTCAGAGGCGGGTCAGCTGCGTCCAGTTAGCAGGGACAGGCTCCGCACGGAGTCGGCCCCTAATGGGGACCATGCTGGGCCTAATGGGAAGCAGCCGGCGCGCAGCGGCCAAGCCCCTTCCCACGGGGCCCGAGAGCAGCCGAGATAAAACGCACGAACCGCGAGAGGAGCTTTGATTCCAATACGAAACAAATTATTCCTCCTGGAATGGAACAAAATCAGTCAGGGCGGAATCTCACGGCCTTCATTCCTCCCCGCCTGTCTCCGCCGGCGGCCCAGGGGCCTGACGACCCGCGATTCTGGGCAGGCGAGCAGCTCTCAGAACTGGAGCACACCAGCGCGACCCCAAGTCACCTTCAGACCAGTGGTCTTCAAGTTTTGTGCAAAGGCTCCTCAGAGGGGCCAGGTGAAGTTTGAAGAGGGGGGGCGTTACCCCTAGAATTTCTGGTTCTATAGGCGTGGTGAGGTTGGAGCCCCCAATATGTGCTTTCCAGGTAATTTGGGCTGTGATATCACTTTGAGAGCCATTAGTCAGGTGGGAACAGGTGAGCAACTTGGCTTTTGGGTCTGTCCCCTAACCAACCCATTCTCTCTCTCTCTCTCTCTCTCTCTCTCTCTCTCTCTCTCTCTCTCTCTCTCTCTCTCTCTCTCTCTCTCTCACACACACACACACACACACACACACACACCAGCGGCTGAACACACTTTCATTGCATTGCTCCCTGTTAAAGACTGAACCCAGTGAGACCCATCCCCATGGCTAGTGGTGTGTGTGTGCAGCTACCAAACCCCTTTGAAAACAGAGGAATAAACCGGGTAAGATTTCCCGGCAACCTCTCCTGATGTGCTCCCGTTGCACATGGTCTAGGAATGTTCCAGGCCCTGTGTTACCCTGCCTGGGCAACAGTAACTCCAGGCAGAAACAGTTTGGGGACAAGGTTGGGTGTGTGTGTGTGGGGGGGCGGGCTGGCAGCAAGCTGAAGAGCTGCAATTCTTGCCAAGGTGACAAATTGGAGCTATGCCTGGCTCCTTGGAACCTGCTTGGGTTTCCAAAAGCTTGGCAATGACTGAGTTGTGGGGTCTCTGGGGTGGCTCCCCTTTCTGCGTTCCCCATAACTCTTCTCCTCCGTGCTCTCCTTTGCTCTCTGGGGGTTGAGAAAAGGACGATCCCTTTCATGTGCTCTAGAGTGGTAGCTCAGGCGCCTCTGCCAGGGACAAGTCTCTGAGATGCTACTTCTCTTTTATATTGGACCCATGCGCCTAGACATGTTTGACGTATCTGCTGGTTGATTGAATGCGCTGGGAAAACTACCAGAGTGGAAACAAAACGAACAAGGCAGAGTGAAGTCCACCCAGCGCACTTGAGTGGGGTCTAGTCTCTCCTATGGCCTGAAGGCAGGGAGATAGATGGGTCAGAGACTCCTTTGTGAACATCCTAAAGTTTGGGACTGGGGATGGAGGCAAGCGAGGTCAATACTGTCCAATTCGGAGAGCTTTGAGACTGCCCTGACAAAAGATCCCAGGAAAGGACGATGGAATATTATGCCTGAGATCTACAGAAAAGCAAGTTTCTTTAGGAATTTAACACAACATTTAAGAGATTTAGAAAATGTCAAAGGTGAATTATCACCGCATTTGAAATTTAGATAAAGATGCTAGTCTCTAGGTGAAAATAAGCTATATACGAACCAATTTAAAATATATATTTCATTTTATGTCTATGCTTTGCCTGCTTTTATGCCTGTGCACTATTGTGTATGCCTGGTACCCGAGGAGGCCAGAGAGGGCATCAGACCCCCTGAAACTGGAGTTACAGATGGTTGTGAACTGCCATGTGGGCTCTGGGACTCAAAACTGGATCCTCTGGAAGAGCAATCAGTGCTCTTACCCTCTGACCCATCTCTCCATCTCCCAAACACCATCTTTTAATAACTTTCCTCTTAATTTTGGTTACTTTGAGTCCATGTTATTAGGGAATGACTAAATTGACTTATTTGTCGGCATGGGATTTTTGCCACAGGACTCAGCCTCAGCTCTGTATCGGAACCAGCATGATTACTTAAAAAATCCCAAGTGTCCTGGCTTCACCCTACATGTGGAGCCTGGAAAAGGTCATTTTTAAAGCCACCTAGATACTTTTAGGTACTAGTTAGGATCAGAAACTCTTGAGCAAGTGTGTTGGTTTCTTTTTATTGGTGTGATAAGGTGCCATGATCAAGGCAACCTACAAAATGAAAGCGTTTAATTCAGCTTATGGTTTCGAAGGGCTAGAGTCTGTGATGGTGGAGTGAAGGCGTGGAGACTGGAGATTGGAAGCAGCAGCAGATCTACAACAGGAGGCAGAGGAGAAACATTGGGAATGGCATGGACTTTTGAAACCTCAAAGCTCCTCTCCAGTGACACACCTCCTCCAATAAGACCACACCTCCGAATCCTTCCTCAACAGTTCCACCAGCTGGGGACCAAGTATTCAAACATACGAGCTTATGAGAGCCACTCTCATTCAAACCCCCACAGCATGCAAATGATTGGATTGGTTCCAGACTAACCACAATAAGAGGCTAGGGAGTGTCTGCTTGCCTGCTTCCTAATGAATGCTAACTGATCTTCACCTTCTGGAAGGGCTCGTAATCAGACCCTTTTCCTCAACAACAGTTGCAGTTGACAGGACCAGGATAGCTCCTGACCCTGCTCAGCCAGTTGGGTAGGGTGGCTCATGCCTCTCATAACAATACTCAGGAGACTAAGGTGAAAAAATGTCATGTGTTTAAGGCTAGAATGGTCATGTAGCAAGTTTCAGGCCAGTCTGGGTTACAAAGTGAGACTTCTTCTCCAACATTATCTATCTATCTATCTATCTATCTATCTATCTATCTATCTATCTATCTATCTGCTTAACCCCTGCCCTCTGTGTGTGTGAGAGAGAATTTGAGATTACAGGATTAGATTGTTTGGGTTAAAATGGGTTTTGCTGTTTGTTTTGAAGACAAGGTCTTGCCAAGGGAGACTGCTCTGCCTTGATGTAGCCCAGACTGGCCTCAAATATATGGATCCTTCTGCTTGAGTTTGTTGCATGCTGAGATTATAATATATCACTAAACCTGGGTCTAAGCTAAGGTTTTTTAAATGAGGTACAATGTGATAGCGCATGCCTTTAATCCAAGATTTTGGGAGGCAGAGGCAAGCCTCTGAGTTTGAGAGTGGCCTCATCCACACAATGAATTCCAGACCAACCAAAGCTACATAGTGAAATCCTGTCTCAAAACAACAACAACAAAAAGTAAGAATAAAATTCTTGTTTAGTTTCTTTCCTAGAAGGAAGTGGTTTTCTAATCATCCTGTCCCTTCTGGTCGATAGATTTTGGAAGGCATTTTGTTTGGCAGACCAATGAAGGCTTACTTTTAACGCGGAGACAAAACCAGAACCCAACGAAGCTCAGTCCTCTTGGAGTACATAAGATATAAATTTAAGCCAAATGGGTCTTTCTAGCCTGGCTACTTGAGCTGGTGAAATGAATCAGATCAGTTGCCTTCTGAGCTCTAGAGCTGAAAGCAAAGTGTGTGTGTGTGTGTGTGTGTGTGTGTGTGTGTAGCCGCAAATGTACTTTTTATTTTAGAAACAAAAATATCATTTCTAACCCAACAATAGCCGGATCCCTGTGAATGAAGGGTTTGCATATTTTCCTGTTTTAACAACCCAAGCCCAGGCCTGATTGTCAGTAGGTCATGAGCAGCCCAACCAGAGCATTGGAAACAACCGCCTGAGCCCTGAGAACCTGTGCCCAGCTTTGTGCCAGAATTTGGGCTTGTATTTAACAGTAGAGATGAGGTCAGGAGTTGAGGGAGAGGGCAATGGCCATGATCCCAAAGCCCATAGCTACTGCCAGAAGCAACAGCCTTAGCTGATATGGAGACAGAGGCAGACAAGTGGTACCCACCACACGTTGCAGCTTTCTTTGCATGGGGACCAGACTGAGGGTGCAATTATTGACTCTATTGTTGGAATTTGTAGTCAGCAGTTCAGAGAACATAGCAGTTTTGCTGAGAATCAATTGAATGCATGTTTGCCCCCCTACCCTTCAAAGGCTTTGCGGAAACTCAGGTCACGAATACTGTTTTGCTTTCAGTTTGCCTGGCTTTGCTCCTAAGAGTGGCATAGGATGACCGTTCAACTCAGTACCCATTCCTGATGGTTTTCAAGCCACCCTTCCCATCAGTTCGGCTCTGTGAGTCTCCAGCAGAGGGAAGTAGCTGTCAGAAGGGTCTAGAAGGTTCTCTTCTAATCTAGAGCAAGACGATCATAAATATTTGGGTGGATTCTTTGTGTCCTGAGAATGGGACCCCAGCTCTCCTTATTAGATTATTAAGAGTTAATGTTTTACTGATTAAATACTAATTGTGCACTGAATGACCCAAAGAGTGTGGCTAAGGAAATACTCTTGGTCAGGAAATAGAATTGATGGTTCATTCATTGGATGGGTTATTAAGCAATCATTGCATAATTTTTTTCCCCAACAAGATCTGGAGAAATCCATTTAAACAAAGTTTAAGACAAGCAGGGCACAAAACTGAAAATTCTCACTTGGGAGCCAAGGCAGCAGGAAGCCAACTGGGGCTACATATATACCAAGACCCTGTAAATTCTATGGAAATTACGGTCTGTTAACTAGGGAATTGGACTTATTTTTATTACAACATATGAATAAACGACAAGAGAAATGTTACCAAGATATTAGCTGTGGTTACCTTTATCAGAGGATGGCTGGGGTTACTGTAATTTTGGTGGGACGCGGAGGTGGTGGACTGAGAGAGGGGGGGAGGGGGGAAGGAAGAGGAGGAGGAGGAGAGAAGGGAGGGAGGGGGAGAATCTTAATGCTCGACTATTTTCAATTTGAGTTATTCTTGTAACTAGAGGAAAAGCGAAAAATGTGTGGAATTCTACTGGAAACGTACAGGTGTGGTTACTGGTTCCACCGCAGCGTGGATTCGTGGATTGCAGTCGATGGAACGTTCTCTGCCTCACTGCCAAAGTCCTTCCAGAACCAGGATGAGACTTCAGAAATCGGTTCTGTCAGCAAACCCGGAGGAAGGCCTGTGGTGTAGGGCAGAGAGAGAAGCCCTTCCTTGTCACTGCAGCGCGGCCCATTTGTGGGGGGAGACAAATTCTTTGCAGTAATTAGGAGGCGCCTAGAACCGAGGCAACGTCCAGGTGGCATTAAGAGTACGCTAGAGGCAGGCTTTTGAGGGCGCGGGTCAGGATGCCTGAGCTTCATCAGGTGGCTGAAAGGCCTGAGCACAGCCTGAGGCTCTCCCTGGGGTCCCTTGAGTTCGCCAGTGGCTTGCAGCTAAGGGTTTGGCGGGTGCTGCCAGGTTGCGGCTTCCCAAGTCGACGGCTTGCCTTGGGGAGGGCTGAGCGCCCCCTGATACCGCGGGAGCCGCAAAGCAACAGAGTTGCCAGCTTGACTTCGAAACTATTTTGGCCACCCAGAGCCTCCGGCAACCGTGGGGAGCTAGTGTAAGGTGGCTGGTGAATACGGAGGGTTCGGTAGTTGAAGGTGCGACTTTCACTTTGGAGTTCTGAGTAAGAAAGAGTAGGGACGCCTTTTTCTGCACTCTTTTATGGCTGCTGTTCCCGAGTGGCAAAGGAGGTGGCTGGCGGTGATGTCGTTTGGTGCCAGCAGAGGGCAGCCTGTAGGCCGTGAACAACGACCTTGCCGAACCTCGGGCTGGGTTCCAATGACCCGATCCAGCAGAGAAAAACTGGCCTTGGAGCACCAAGAGCAGCAACCTTTGTCGTAGGAGTCAGACGCTGAGGCTCAAGGGCACCCTGCGAGATGCTGTTCAGTTACAGTCCTCGGGCAACTTCACTCTGTCACAATGGGGGCTTGCGGGGAGGGGGACTGGGCAGAAGGACTAATCGCTTTAGGAAAGAAAGCAAAGGTTCTGCATCCAGGAATGTTTCCCCGCAGTAGAGTACAAGCGTGTAGAAACTTAACGATGTTAGCGAACGCTAGGGAAAATTTGGCGTCCTTGGCAAGGGAAGTCAGAGGCTAATAGCAGGATAGCGCCAACGTGGACTCACTTAGTTATCAGTAACCAAGTGATCCTCTCTGGGAGCAGAGGGACCTGGGTAAGGGGGTCAGACAAACCTAATTGGGGATCCCAGCCTTTCCCTGGCCATTTTCTGGGAGTTGAGCTGAAGGAACTCACTGTTCTCCTAATAATCCCTGCTGTGAAATGGGCACAGTTGACTCTGGATCTTAAGTTAGGGAATCGAGACAGCAGGAGCTAAAGCAGAGCTGCTCACAGTTTGACTCTGGGGGAAACGATCCTTTCTCCATGCCTGAGTTGCTGCCTAAGAAACCCAGCTTTCGGACCAGCCTGGAACTCGTCTGTAAAGAGCACTTGGGTCACCCAGACCTGGAAAGGGGAATTTGCAAAGGAACGGAAAAAAAAAATCATGCTTGCTGTGGTGGCAAGGAAGACTGCCAGAGGGCCCACCTAGCTGGGATCCCTGGAAAATACTAAGCAAACTCACTTGGGAGAGCTTTGGGCAGCAGCCAGGATCCCAAGAGCTTTGGCTAATTTCCGTCTCTCACAGATTGGTTGTAAACGGGCTCTATTTGATTACTCGTGGCTCTTTTCCCCTTCTGTAAAATTGGAAAGGAGATTTTCCCAGGGTTGTTGTGAAAGTTATGTTTGAAAATTGGAAAAGCCTAAGTGTAAGTCCTCGTTGTGACTCAAGAGTAGCCAGGCCTTTCTACTACCCGCGTTTTGCCCACTAGACAACAGGAAGGATGCAGGAATCGTTCATTCGTGTGCACACGCGTCTGCATCGTTCCTACTTTAAATGTGCACATTTGTCTCTATGCAGACACGACAAACACATTGGCAAGGATGCTTGAACAAGGACACAGATACAGGACATCCTCCTCTACTGTGAAGAGCAGGCACATTGCACATAGCAGGCCAACCGAAGATCTATGTTTGCAAGCAGGGTGTCTACATTGTTCAGCCGACCTATTTCTCCCTAGCTTGGTCAATGGCTCCGGGGAAGCAGGGTCTCCCGTGCTGCACTGGGGTGCGGAAAAGGCCGGATCCGGGTCTGTAGGTCAGCGCGACTCAGGCGCCACCGGGTTCCTTTATCTCTCATCTGCCGGCGGTGGGCAGCTCCAGTTTCACTGGGGACAGAGACCCCAGAGCTAGTTAATGGGGGCAGGGAGCCCGAGAAGGAGGTGGTAGAGAGGGTGCCCTGGGGCCGGCCCCCTTCTTGTGTCTGTCCACCTCTCCAAGCACAACTATCCTGGGGATCAAGTATTCAGCTGAGGGCTGGTTGCCTTGCATGGAGCCTCCACCCCACAAGTCTCCTTCTCCTTGGAAGAAGCAGAACTGACTTGGTGACTTGGGAGAGTATATGGCTCTAGGGTCCTTTGGAGCTGAGGAAGCTCAGGACACTGCAAGGCTTGAATGAACAATGCTCTCAGCGAGGCGGCAGGATAACTCTCTATTTCCATACCAGTCTGTTGCTTGGCTCTGCTTCTTCCTCTGTTCCTTCAAAGGGGATCGGAGCAGAGGGCTCTTGGGTGTGTCTAGGGTACCCTGGGGAGCCTATGGTCATTGTTACAAAAATTACTCAGACAGGTTTGAGTTCTGTGGAGACTCAGCTTTCTAAATCCCAGCAGTAGATAGCCTAGGCTCATAGCCTCTCTTGTGCCTTCTTTGCAGAGGGTTTGGGAGGACGGGAGACACTGTACAGACAATTTGAAATTCAGCAGGAGGGGACAAAGAACAGCAAGCACTTAGTTATGGCAGCATAGACACCAGACAGAATCAGATAGGGACAACCAAGCCTAGCAAAGGCTTAACACTATTCCCTCCTATGAGAAGCAGGTCCACAGGGAGCGCAGCTCTTGCCCGTCCCAGTCTCTAAATAGAAAATAAAAGTGCTGGGAGAATGAAGACAGGCTGAAATCTCTGAGGGCAAATGCAGTTTGGGAACCGAGGCAGGCTGTGGCCCCCTGTTCGGTAGACCCACGAGGTCAGCGGGGTGGAATTGTCAGCTCTCCAAGCGGAGTTGAAAGGGGCCATCGGGACGACCCGCTGCCCCTTCCCCAGGGATTCTACAGGGCCCTGACCCGGCCTTTATCTCAGCACGGTCAGCAGTCGCGGGGGCTTCAGGAAAGAGGACAAAGGCCCCGTGTCACCGCGGGCGGCAGCCCGGTTTCCTGACTCTGCTCGCTCTAACAGTCGTTAGTGGTAGTTGGGAAAAATTTTTCAAAAATACGTGGAGAATTTCCTTTTTTTTTCCTCTTCTAGAAGCAAACAACAAGAAAGAAAATGGCCCAAGTTTCTTCCCCCTCGTCCACAGGGATGAACGTTTCCTGGGATCCTGCTTTTCCCATTTGTTTGCCCGCCCAATGTTCCTTTTACACTGGGGAGAATCCAGGAAAAGGCACGCATCGTTTGATGTGCTAGTGGTATTACCAAAGATAGCTAGGCAGGCTGTGGTCTCAGTTTGGTCTCTTTTCGTGCCTGGGGTCGAATTGCTGCAGCCCCGCTAAGGACGGACTTTCCAGCCTTCCCAAGATTCCTATCCTTACAGTGAAAACTACTTTAGGCTCAGACCTGCCTGTCAAATCATTTCATTCCCCATCCCCAAAGTAAGTGCAGAGCGGCTAGCTGGAGAGAGTTTCAGTCCAAGCCTGCGGGTCTGAGCTTCCAGGCTGCCCACAAGAGGGTGCCCACGTCCTTGGAGGCCCAGGACCCATTCCCCGCCCCCTGCCCGGCACTTGGTCCCGCACTACCTCGGTTCCTCCTCAGCGCAGCCCGCGTCTTCCACTGACTCTCAGTACAGCCCTCATTCTGCCTTTGTACGCTCCTTTCTGTTTCTACCCAAAGGCCCAGGGAGCCTTACCCACAGGCTAACACCCCCACCCCATATCTCCCACAGTGGCTGGCCACCTTCTGCTCTTCTGAAAAGGGTAAAGAAACCCCAAACATTCCTGCATCAGTGAGGAGTGTGACCTCTGATGGGGAAAGCATCTTTCTCAGGGAAAACCTCGAATATCAGAGACAATGGCCTTGAAGGAAACCATAGGAAGATTTCCAGGGTAAGTCTAAGAGTTCATCATCTGTGCCCTCAGGGGTCAAGTGTTCAATGCCATTGGTGCCTCATTCCTGATGTCAAAGGACTGGGCAAGGCAGACACCATCATCTGTGCCTGGACCCTGGTAGGTGCTGACTTGTTTGAGTTCCTGGGGTACCCAGTGGTGGCCTGGCAGTGACAGCTGGGATTCCACGGAGTTATTATTAAAGGCTTGACCCTTCTTCCCTTCTTGGTCAACAACAAATTAGGTACTTTGAATCGGAATATTTAACTGTTGTAATCACTCTGGTAGATCTCTGTTCTATAGATGAGAAAGCTGAGGTCTGGAATCAAACATCTGCCTAGGTTATATTTATTAAAGCAGGATAGCCAGCTCCACACCAGTTCTTCCCAGCATACGGACTCCTACCTGTATCTCACCCTGTATGAGCCACCTCTCTGGGGTAACATGGGCTGGGAACAAGGTGTCACAGCTTCGTCTCAAGTCAGAACCTGGGCCGCAATTCACAGTTCCTGCTGAATGGTCCGCCTCAATTCACACCCAGGGTTGCAGAGTGGCTCACAGAGCCAGGGGGCAGCTAGTGCCACCTGCTCTCCAGTCTCTTCTGAGGGTTTCTGAGGCCACTGACCAGCACCTGGCCACTTCAGATCTTCAAGTACTCAATTGTCTGAGTTTGGTTCCTGGGACCCAGGCACTCCTTTGGGACTGTCCGTAACCCTCTCTGCCCAGAAAGCACAGGGCCACTGACCCTCTTGGTTTGAAGAATCATCGGGGCAGACGGCAGGGCAAAAAATACTGCTCCTGTCAGCTCATTGCCCCTAGTCCCTATTCTGTCCTATGACGGAGATCTGGCTCCTGGTTTCAACCCTTCCTACATGGGCATCTCTAAAGGGGCTGCCATCCAATGATTACACAGTCAACAGGACACAGTTAACTGCTATTTAAGTAAAGTGGGTGACCCTTTGGGAATCTTAAGTTTGACCAAATCACTTCCTGGCCTTGGGGCCCTCTTTTGGGGGCCAAGATTTTTAGCCAGCGGTAGGAAAGCTCTAAGCCTTCACCAAAGAACTTTCCAGCAAAGCCTGGATTTGCTCCCGGTTTCTACTCAACACCAGGGGGCTCTACAAGGCTGATTGTTCAGGCTTGGCTTGCAGAAGACGATAAGAGGTTAACTGCCCCTAACTTCAGGTGAAAGACCATCAAGCGCGGGGGTGGGGGGGTGGGGGGGTTATAGAGCTGAGAACTCTCTACAGATGCCCAAGAAAAAATAGCCCTCCAAGCCCTAGCGAGGAGTGTGGAACTATACTGATGACTATTCAGGTCCCCATCGCATGCACAATTCCTCAGTATATCTTTTGCATTGGTGAAAATGTTTCCCTAGTCCCATTAGAGAGTTGTATCTCTCTCCTCCAACCCGCTTTAGGCTTTTAGGAAAAGCAAAGGTAACTGTAAGAATCTGGAAGTAAAAGTGACAAAACACTGTATTCTGACGGGGTTTGGAGATGTTTATATACCCCCTGTCACCACACACGCACACGCACACATCGTTCGCCATGTTTAACAACTCATTACCCAGAACCTTCAAAAATTGGCAGGATATTCGCATCAAACTCTATTTATGTGACATTTATAGAGCACACTACAAACATACATGCACATACCTACATGGGCTGCTAGCTATTCAAGTCAGACTGTGTCTGGGAAGGCATAATCGTGCTGTGTCAGGAACTCTTTTAAATACCTTCGCTTTCATTTAGGAAGTTACCTGAATCAGATTCTCTAACAAACTCAAAAGTGCAAAGAGGGAGAGGAGAGAAAGGAAATCTGAGCCAAACAAGATCTGTTATTGTCCCCAACTAGGGAAACCGACCAAACTTTAGCGCTTTGGAGAACCCCTTAGGGCTGGAATTAGAGACAGATGTCTTTCAGGAGGCATCCACGCCGAAGGCGCTCCCTTCTCTTACCTCCTCCAACCACGGTGTAGACTCTCGGGAAGCCCCAGTAATTCCTTCATCTAATTGTCTTTACTTGGCAAAGCCTCCCCGCTGTAGATGCCTCTTGCTGGTTAGTTCTTGGGTGCAGAGAGATGTTCACCAGCTCTGCTCAACTTCTCTGGTTTCGTTGGAGGTGGGCAGTGACCTGTCCACCAAGAGCACTGCCTCAGAAGCTGGCCCCGTTTTTCTGCTCTGGATAGCAGTTTGAAGGGGTGCTGACAACTAGTCCCAGAACAGGGAGCCTCTGCCAGATGAAGTGAAGGGTGTACACACTTTGTTATCGTTCAGCAAGCCAGAAATACACACCCAGAGCACAACTGCTTACATAAGCATGAGGTATGCACGCAGCACACACTACGGTCTAGTAAGCACGCTCTAATGTTCGTCATTCGGTTATTACAGTGTCCTAAGTATGCCATTCTCCCTCTTTGCAGGTGAATGATATAGAAACACACACCTCCTGCCCTATCACTGTTAAATAACAGACACTGTAAACACATTTACATCAGGCACAGACTACACAACTATCCGTAGGACACACACTCGATACAGAAATTGTGGAGAAGCACACAGCATGCTGTCTTAGTCTGGGACCCCTCCCCATCAGACAGCTACAGAGCAGCCTCAGGCCCCATCGAACTTTGCAACTTCCCTCTGCAACGATGGTGTTTCTCCTTTCAGTCTGCCCCCCAATGGTTGGACAGGCTTTAGTCTCTACCTTTGAGAACCCACAGAACCTTCTCTACCACCCTGGATCCTTCTTCTGAGACATTTGGGGGGAGGAGAGGGCATTTGGAGTGGGAATGACTTCCCCTTGATCCCAGAAACATACCATCCAGATACTACCCTGACATTCCCAAGGTTAGATCTTCAGTTAGGGGACGTGGGTTCCTGTAAACTCATCCCCCAAGCTCACTGCTGCTCCCAGCTTATTTCTCCGGACCTTATGAAAGGAGGGAGAAAGGGGGGGTGTAAGATGCGTGGCTGAGCATGGGATCTAGTCCTTGCTGGATCAGCTCCCAGCCACTGTAAGAGATCCAGTAACTGCCACCCCATCTGAAAACTGAAAGCCAGCTACCTCTAATCAGCCAGAGAGATTTAGACTGCCACCAGGTCAAACACCTTTTGTATCTTAATGAAAACATGGATCTTAATTCGTTATTTCATGAGCTCAGTGAAGAAAAAAAAACAAACAAAAGTTCACCTCTGTAGTATATAATGCACTCAACTTCCGGAAAAGCACCAAACTTTCTACTCTTATTTCATGACAAATGAATGTCGATTGTTAAAAACAACAGTCCAGCAAATCAGTTAGTATATTGTAGAAAAGTTTGAAGCTTGCAATGTGTTTCTGAAATCGGGATTTTATATGAAAAAACTCCTACAAAATGTTATATATTTGACTAAAAAAACCCTTAGTAATATGAGGATAGTAATAAGAACACCATGTATACACCTATGTATATAAGAGGCATGTATATAAGAGGCAAAATATAAATTTACACGGGCACAAAAAAAAAATAGAACAAGCCATGCCTACAGTAGCCTCTAGTGAAGGGCCGGTAATTTCGCCGGTGTTAAACAGCCGCAACACAGAAAACCGATCTCCAGAAAACAAAGCAGTAGCACCATAGTGACAGTCCTAAGCGACTGCCATGCTGGTTGCTCTCAACCCTTGTTTGTGTCATTTTTTGAAAGGCCACAGTTTGGCTGAAGAGCTCGCACTTTTGAGCTAGCTAGCTGCTGAACTACGGCGGAAAAGAAACAGTGAAAGTCCGTGTTAAAAGAAAAAACAAAAAATTTATTTGGGAATTGACAAGGGACGCGCGCACACACACATACAAATACAGCAAAAGTGCTCTAGTTCCCTCTAGAAAATTTGGTCCCCGAAAGACATTACTCAACCACCAGGTCTCGAAATTTCGGGCTAGCCGGCTGGGGTCACAAGCCCGTGTGGGCCGGCCTTGGCCGGTTTCACATTTCTCCTTCCAAAGGTGGAAGAAGCAAGGAGTTTGAAAAACAAAAACTAGGGAGGGAAGTGTGGCCCAGCCTGGCAGCGAGAGATCTTCTGGCATCACGGGCTAGAATCGGAAGATCCGGGAAAATTTGTTTTGAATTTATTTTTAAAAATAGAGAGAAAACTCCCGATTTGTAGTGGAACCCTTCTTTTAGCTAGTTATTTTCTCCTGGCTCTGAGCGCAGCCTTCTGAAGTGACTACAGGAATTCTACACAAATCTCCCAGCAGGGACGATGAAGAAACTAAAGCTTTTGATTTTGTTGTTTGGTTTTAGCAAAGGCCATAACACTTCACCGTTTTTCCCGACGAAAGTTTTATTCTCTCTCTCTCTTTTTTCCCCTTAAAAAAGTATTTTTTTAAAAATATATTTTAAAAACCTCACCGATCTTTTTAGCAAGACGTTAGCCAGCCACCCTGGCATGGAGGTACCCGAAGCAGTGTGCTGAAGAGCGGAGGCACCGCGGCCTCTCTAGGCGAGGGGATGTGAACCGGTTTACAGGCCGCGGACCGAGGCAGTCCCTGCTCCAGCCTGGGGCTCAACCCCCGCCCCGCCCAGAGGGCCCCTCTGCAAGAGGCTTCTGATCAGTTCCAGGAGGGATCGCGGAGCGACGAGGCACGTTCTTTCCCTTTCTCCGGCAGCCTGGGTCCTGCTACCCCAGGAGCCCAGCGCTTCTAGCCACAGACAGCGCGGCGGTTGTGGGGTGGAGAAAGTCGAGCGCAGGTCCACCGACCTGGAAAGAGAAGGCCAAGAGGTCAGCGCGGCCGCAGCTCGGCCAGAGACACACTCCCTGCGGTGACTCCGGGACTCCGGGAGGAGCGGAGGCCTGCGGAAAGCGCGGAGAGGGCGGCCTCTGTCCAGGAGGGCATGAAGGCAGAGGCCCGGTGGGGAAGAACACCGGAGGAACAGCGGAGGCGACAAAGCGGAGTCGCAGGAGCGGGGCGGAACGAGGACGCGCAGAAGGCTCTAGGGCTCTGGCTCAAAAGGCTGTCCCGGAGTGTGTGCTGTCCGGATGGCTGCTGCGGCTACGACCCGAGCTCGGCTCCTCCACTCCGGGGCCGCTCCCGCACACGGTGCCACTCAGAGATCCAGGCGCGAGTGCAGCGCTCCCGTCTTGCTGTCGTGGTCCCAGTAAGAGCAATGCATCATGGCGAGCTCGGGTTGCCGGGCGCAGGCGAACTGCAGGCCCGGCGCGCTGGTGGGCGCGGGGGCCGGGGGTGCAGCGGTGGCCGGACTGGCGGGGCTGAGCTGACCCGGGGGTGGCGCGGCAGCCCCGTGGTGTGGCGGAGCTGGCGGGGGTGCGGAGGCGGCGTGCAGATGGTGTGCGTGAGGGTGCGGGTGGGGGTGCGGTGGCGGCGGTGGGGGCGCAGCGGGAGGGCCTCCCAGACCGTTGTAGGAGTTCACGACGCTGGGCGGCAGCGCCATGCTCTGCACACGCGAGTACGGCCCGTAGGAAGCGGCGGGGCCAGCCAGCCCCTTGACCACCGCGGCTGCACCGGGGCTGCCCGGGCCGGCTGCTGCAGCGGCTGCCGCAGCTGCTGCAGCGGCCGCAGCCATCTGGCAGGAGGCATAGGGCATGGGCGAGGGCGGCTGCGGCAGGGGCCAAGAGTTGTTGAGAAAACCCGATTGCAGGTACTTGGGCGGCGCCAGGTAGCCATAGCCATCCGCCCCCGCTCCCGCTACGCCGCAGCCACCCGCCGCTCCTCCGGACCCGAAGAGCCCCTTTCCCGGCTGGAAGTGCGCTGGCGGCGGCCGGAAGGGCCTCTTCATACGGCGGCGGCGCCGGTAGTTGCCCTTCTCGAACATGTCCTCGCAAGCCGGGTCGAGCGTCCAGTAGTTGCCCTTGCGCTCGCCGCCGCCCTCGCGCGGCACCTTGATGAAGCACTCGTTGAGGCTGAGGTTGTGGCGGATGCTATTCTGCCAACCCTTCTTGTTCTTCTCGTAGAACGGGAACTTGGCGATGATGTACTGGTAGATGCCCGACAGGGTGAGCCTCTTCTCGGCGCTTTCGCGGATCGCCATGGCGATGAGAGCCACGTAAGAGTACGGGGGCTTCTGCGCGGGGTCCGGCTTCTCGGGTGCTGTCCCGCCGCCTTTACCCGGACTCGGCGGTGGCGCCTCAGGCTCTTTGACTGTGCGCCCGTTCTCCGGGGCCAGCAGGGCCCCCGTGGCGTCCTCGGGCTCGGGGTAGCTGGCCATCATGACAAAAGCCGGAGCTCCTCGGCCGGGCCGTCCCGGGGCTGTGCTCTCCGGGCGCAGGCTCGCCTTGCAGGCGGGCGCAGGAGTGAGCGCTCGCAGCTGAGCTTCCAACTTCTGCAGGCTGCGGGAACCGGAGGCCTCGCGCCGCTATCGCTCTCTCCCTCCTCTTTCCCCCCCGGGGAGCGGCCGGCGGGAGTGGAAGTCAGCCTCTGGCCATCGGGAGTCTGCCCAACAGCGAGGGGCTCCGGCCCCGCCGCCCCTCCCCGCCCAGGCCAGTCCCCGCCTCGGTGGGTTTTCTTGGGGGAGCTTTCCCCTCCCCCCACCACCCGGTTTCCCGAGGCGCGACCCGCGTCTCTGGCGCAGCTGCCTCCTGGAGTCCCTAGTGCGCCAGGAGCCTTGCTCCGTTCTGATTCGTATGGGCTCCGCAGAGTTCCGCTTGCGTCAGGGGCCTTCGCCCCTATAGTGGGGCAGCCAGCAGCGCACGGGCGAGTTCATCTCTAAGTCTCTATCTCTCTCTCTCTTTTTTTTTTTTTTTTAAACGGCCGGCACAACTTGGACCGGCCTGCCCCGGGCCTTGGGAGTTTAAGAGACCCCGCCGGACTCACGCACTCATGAGTCCTTGAAATCTGCGGGTGTTTGCTTCACGGAAGGTCCGGACGAGGACTCGCTGCACCCTGCCAGTGTCCCGGGAACATAGTTCCCAGAGAGGAGGAGTGATCCAAGCCTCCTGGCAGCGTTCAGGTGACAGAAAACAACTCCTTTGCTCTCTGCTTGGGGCTGTGCCGGGGCTAGACTTCTCGCTTGAGGCTTAGGGAGGGGCGAGATGGCGAGGGGCCGGACCGGGGTGGAGTGGTAGAACTTTGCGGCCGCTGGAGGTAAACCAGCCCAAAGCTCGTGTCACGGAAGGCAGAAGTTTTGGCCTGCTCTGTCCCTCGAGCTCTCTGGGTCGGACTGGGGCTGGGGAGAGGATCGCTGGGAAGAGACACCCAGGAGTACCGCTTGCGTAGATTCTTTGCTTTTCTCCCTGTGCTGCGGGTGGATGTAGGCACCAGGTTTCTCCTCGGAATTTTCCTTGCAATCCCACGAGTTGGAGTTGGATGTGTGTTTTAAAGACCAACTAGCGTTCCCTGTACTCCGGCTTGGACACCGACGACGAGGATGTTGCTGAGGGATTGACTTTGAGGACCGTTGTGTGCACAGGTGTCACACGGGGGGGGGGTCTGTGATGTAAGAAATACTGCAAATGAGCTGTTCGGAAACACAGGTATGCTTACGTGCAAGGTTTGAGAGTTGTATCTGCTTGTTCGTGAGGTGTGGGAATCAAGTACCAGATTAAACATGGCTCGTGGATGTAACATCTTTTCTTTCTTCTCCACCCCCACAATCTTTACCTGCCTCCTCCCCTCCCAGCTTCGGTAATTCTGTTTCTACTGACTCAAAAGAAAAGCAACAGGCTGGGGAGGCACTTGCTTACATCTCAGTCATGGTGGGCAACAGTTTTGATGTTCTTTCTCTAAAGGTTTTGTCAAGATAACAGAAGTCTGGTGGGTAACCAGTTACATCTGCAAGAATAGAAAAGAACTCAGATGAAATCTTCTAGCCCAAAATCAGGTGTGCCGTTTAACTCAGCCTTAACGCACGCACGTCCAGTCCACAGTCTTGAAGCAGAAGAGAGGCTGGTGTTTGAAATCTTCAAACTCCTGGGTGCTGCACGCAGAGTGCCCAGACACTTTGTGAAGGGTCGTGGTCTGAATGAACGCCCTGAAGGTGTATTGGTGATTGGCTTGTCTAGGTGGCTAGCTCAGTGTCTGTTTTTACTTCTTTCTCTCAGGCTGCTTGGTCTTCAAGAATTCTCCAGAATCCCGAGAGCCTGCAGTGGCCAGTGGCTCCAGAATCCGCAGCCGCCTGTCTACATTGTGTGCTCTCCACTTTGAGATGAAGGGAAAGGAGGACAGGGTGTGTGTCTGTGTGCGTGTGTGGTTGGGTGGGTGCACGCCTCTGGAATCCAGCAACTTGAAGATGTCTCCAGATAGGTCAACAGGGCAAACCTGGCCTAACCGCTGGGGTGAGCGGAAGTTGGAGTCCTCTTGATTTCCCTGGGAGATACCTACTTCCAGCCCTTACTGAAAATATCCCCAAATGGCTTGGATGTTTTTCTAGGTTATCTCTCGCAGTCCAGTCCGGAGTACACAAGGGGCGAACAGCACTTCTTCAAAATCCGACTGCTATCTGAGCAGGCCTGCAGGTGTTTGTCTTCTTCCTCAACATCAGGCGCGTCCAGCTAGGGTAGGCGTGATGAGTCTGGTTGGTCTGGGCAGGGGCAAAACATCTGGCTCTGGTCCCATTCTGGAGGTGGTAGCTTCACCCCCCCCCCATTTCTTTTTCTTCTTTCTTTTCTTTTTTCTCTTTTTGACCACCCAAGCTGACCCTGGGTCCTTCTCTCCCCACCCCCTCAAACGGCTCCATTTCCGCTGCTCAGCTCCTCAGCAGCCAGGTGTGACAGCATTGTTGTGTGTGTCATCACTTCCCCAAATTCCTCTGTCGGCTCCCTTTTCAGTCTTTAAGGAGCGTGTGTGTGTGTGTGTGTGTGTGTGTGTGTGTGTGTTGCGGGTGTAGGACAGAGTCTCTATGGGCCTTTTTCTTTCTCTCTCTCTCTCTCTCTCTCTCTCTCTCTCTCTCTCTCTCTCTCTCTTTGTGGAAATAGGAGCCATGCATTCCTGGGAATTGATTTCTTGCTGTCCTTTGCAGGATCAGCACCCTAATCCCAGGTGGAGAAAGGGTGCCTCATGTGTGTACAAGGCTGGGAAACAGAACTGCAGGCGCCGTGGGGATCACCTCCCAGGCCGTGTCTGGCGGGCGGTAAGCAGCCAGAGCTAAGGACCGGAGACTGGGGTGAAGGTGCTTGTCTGCGCTGCGGTTCAGCGGTTCAGCGAGAGGGGGGTGCAGCAGGCGCACCAGGAAGCGGTGGGGGCGAGCTTTGAGTTACTTCTCTAACCCCTTAGACAGGCTGGGTAGGGATGGCCCTACGTTCTGGCAAGAGAGGGATTCTGTTCCTCTGGGCCCGTTCGCAGAGGTTGTGTGGGCCACCGCGTTTCGCCCGGTTCATTCTGACCAAGCGGGGCGTCTGCTTAGTGACCTCCGGCCTGCGCCCACCTCTTGCAGCTACGGTCCTGAGCCAGACGGAGCTCCGTGTTTCTCTGGCCGGGGTTTCCAGAGCCATCAGCGTCTCCAGCTCCTTGTGCTGCTAGAGAAATTCCTGCAAATGCCGAGATAGGAAGTGGCCGACGCAGCAGCCTCTCAGCAAGTCGGCCCGGAGCTCCGACATGTAGACGGACAGACTTGAGCAAGTCACTGGTCCCTGATGAAGACTTTTTCTCCCGGGCTGGGGCTTCCGGCAGCTGTGGCAGAAGGCACTGCCGCCCGCTGTGCGGGGGGGAAAAGCTGCGCTTCCCCAGAATGGTTCAGGTTGAACACACAGCCACCGGGCTGGCTGCATGTCCCTCAGGTTCCCTTTCTTATGGGTCGTTTAACAGTTCCAGTTTCCGGTTCCCTCCCCAGGAAAGAAGAATCCAGGAGGCTGAAGCTCTCTTCTGCGCAAGCCGACTCTTGAAAAGGGGGCTTCGGTGGAGCTTAGCCCTCCTTACCCAACTCCACACGCAATAACTACCGACTTTCAGCTTCACATTCAGACCTCAGGCATCCACATCCACTCTGACACACTTAACGTTGATCTCTGTCCATCTCTCTTCATCAACTCCAAATCCTCTCCACCGCGCCACTCTGAGCTCACCTGTTGCACATACTAGGTCAGATCCTACACATTTTAGTTAAAAGCATGTTAAATTGACTTTTAGACTCTAACCAAGCCTCTTTACACACCAGCAAGCCCTCCCATCTCTTGGCTTCCCAGCCCTTTGCTCCACGTGATGGGGATTCCATTTTGTGAAAACCCGCCAGACTGTGGGTTTGGAGACCTAATGGTGTTCTCAGGACATTTGCAGAGTAGGCCAGGGCCCCTTTGTTTCTGGATACCACAAAGAAGATTCCAGATTCCCTCTCAAGGCCCGGCCTGGGCTTCTCTCCGCAGTGTTTGTCAAGGGATGGTCACGTGCTGTAGAACCAGGCGATGGCTTTAAGATGCTGCACCTTAACCTGGAAAAGTGGGAGGTGGGGAGAATTTGCAGACAGCGAGAGAACAGAAAATGGATTTCGGAGAGGGTCTTGGGGTGTGTGTGTGTGTTTGCCCAGGACCCCTTGTTACCAGGTCTCCACAGAGGTCATATGTGGGCTTTACACTCTGGGTAGCCCACCCTTCCTTAGGTCCCTTTGCAGAGTAATTGAGGCCTTGCTGGGCTCTGGGTTTGTGATTGGGCGTAATTACTGGCAGACTGCTGTGGTGGTACAAGCAGGCTTTTGTTGGGGAGGTAATAGTCTGAATTTGGGGTCTCTGGGAGTGGATAATTGAGGATCCTGGTGTGCCCTGTCCCGGGTACTTTTTGACTTTGGCATTTTACTTGGTGGAGTGGAGGATCAGTAACACGTCTGAGACAGGAAGTCCCTGTTGTATGGAAGATGGAAACTCAAGTCTAGAAACACGCAGGGTCTGCGTTAGCCCACAGAGGTACCTGGCGCCGACAGAATGAGGGTCCTTAATGTTTGGCTCTTGTCTTTTTGCTTTAAGACAGGGTCTCATTGTGTAGTCCTGGGAGGCCTGGAGCTCTCTTTGTTGTCCGGGTTGGTCTTTGACTGAGATCTGCCTGCCTCTGCCTGTTGAGTGCTGGGACTAAAGGTATACACCACCACGCTGGGCATGCCCGCTCTGTTACCTGTGCATACCATTGGCAGGCTGGAAGACACCAGAGTGGAGCAGATGACAAGGGCCCCTTTTAACCATCAGCAATATCAGCCTGGGAAGTTAAGGGATCTTGTGTTGCTTTAGAGTTTTGCATTTTTTATCAGTTTTTGAGTAGCAGTATGCTCACCCAAACCAAAATAAAATAAGACAGCTTGCAGAACAAAGTCTTTGTTACCTAGCTGCCCATCTCACAGGCGGTCAGAACCTGTGCCCGCTTTATCACGTATTTTATGCGTATACAAGCATAAACCATTTTCTCCCGCATACTGCCACTTTCTGTACATGGTAGCAACTAGTGCCCTGCATTCTTCACCTGAGAAATCTCTGTGTATCATCACCTCCCCCCCCCCCCCCCCCCCCCCCCCCCTCTTTTTTCTCCCCCCCCCCCCCCCCCCCCCCCGCAGGGTCTTTCTCTTAGCCCAGGCTGCCCTGGAACTTGAGATAGTCTTCCTTTAGGTGCTCACTTCTTCAGTTTCAGATATGCATCATGGTGCCTGAGCTGGTTCATCTTCACTGTCACCGTGATTGGATTTAGAATTACCTAGGAAACACAACTGTCAGCCTCTCTGTCTCTGTCTCTCTCCATATATGTGTGTGTGTGTGTGTATGTGTGTGTGTGTGTAGTGAATGCCAAGTGTGTGAGGGTGCCTGAGGACTCCAGAAGAGGGTGTTAGAGGCCCTGGGGCTGGAGTTACAGGCAGTTGTGAACTGCCCAGTGTGGGTGTTGGAACGAAACGCCGGTCCCCTGGAGGAACAGCAAATCTTCATCTTGCCTGCGGAGCCATCTCTCCAGCCTCTTCTGTCAGATATTTTATCGTAGCGACAGAAAATTTCATTAACTCAGTGGCATCTAGGCTGTTTCCAAGCCTTTGTTTTCACAGGCAATACTTTAATGTACAATCTGTGTACTTAACTTTGTAGACATATCCATATATTTGAAAGCAAAATTTCTAGCAGATGGGGTCAAATGGCACATTTGTAAGTTTGGTTGGTTGTGCAAAACTGTCTTTCTAGGAAGAACCATATGGGCTCCCACCAACAGTGAATCCCTGTTTCTTCATCACTTCAGTATACATTTTAGGGGCCAAAGAGGGGTTCACCAAGTAGCCCAGGCTAACCTCACAAGTGCTGGGATTGCAGGTGTGGGCTACTACAACCTACTACACCATTTCTTTTCAAGATAGAAAACCTTTTTGTTTTTAATTCATTTTTATTTTATGTGCATTGGTGTTTTGCCTGCATGTATATCTGTGTGAGGGTGTCAGATTTTGAAGTTACAGAAAGTAGTTAGCTGCTATGTGTGTGCTACGAATTGAACTCAGATCCTCTGGAAGAGCAGTCAGTGCTCTTAATCGCTGAGCCATGTCTCCAGCCCCTCAAGATAGAAATCTTACGGATCAGTCGAGGACTCATCTGCATCTTTCTTTGGTTCCTTTCTGTGTGTCTCTCTCCTGGAGTGAACATCCTGGTAAACTTGGTGTTTAATATTCCTGTACCTGTTGTGACATGTGTGTGACATGTGTATGTGCTTCTAGGCAATAAATTAAGTTCTGGGTTTTTGTAGCTTTATATAACTGGCGTCCGGCTGTTCTGAAAGACACGCGCTTGCTTTTTTGATTCAACCAGATGTTTGTGAAAAAGTTCCTGGTCGACACACAAAGACAAGCGCTGTTCATTCCCCCTGTGTGGCACCGTTCCATTGTACGAACACGCTGTGGTTTATTTACCCACGTTCCTGTTGAGAGGCATTGGATCATTTCCTAGTCTTTACTGCTACCCATAGCTCTTCTTTGGGCTTTCTTATACATGGCTGCTACTGTGCCTGGGCTGCAGTTTGCCAAGGGTGGGAGTGCTGGGTCAAAGGTCACAGACAGGCATCTGTAAGTTGCCGGGTTACCAGCAAGCAGAGCCTCCATCTTGTCAGAGCCAGCAGACAAGCTGGAACAATGGGAGAAAGTGTGAGCTTGGGTTTCAGACATATCAGCGAAAAGCTGGCTCTGCAATGGATTTGCTGGGTGGCTTTAGAATGGCTGCACAGCTTCTCCGAGACTTGCTTCTCTCAAATGCAAATGGTGATGGTAGCATCCAGTGGGTTTCCCAAGTAGACAAATTGAGGTACCATTTGTAAACATTTAGTATAGAGCCTGGCATGGAAGAAGCACAGAAAAATATCAGCAATTATTATTCATAAGATAAACATATTATACTATGAATATACCAACAGCATTGATATTTGTTGTGGTATATTTAACTATGTGAAGGTGTGTCACCATTGTCTATGCTGCAGGATATTACTTTAACTCTGTTGCCTTTGTTAACAATGTAAACATGTGTTACGTTTGTTTGTGCTGCATTTGTTTAATTATGTAAAGATGTGCTGCTGTTTCCCCCTTGCCTGCTTAAGGCACCTGATTGGTTTAATAAAAAGCTGAATGGCCAATAGTGAGGCAGGAAAGGGATAGGTGGGACTGGTGGGCAGAGAGAATAAGTAGGAGAACTCTCAGCCCAAGAGAGCCGAGGGGGCAGCCTATGAGGAGTAGGACAAACAGAAAGAAAAGGTAAAATGCCCCGAGGCAAAACATAGATGAAGGCAAACAGGTTAATTTAAGTTAAAGAAAAAAAAAAGCTACCCCAAAAGTGAGCACAAGCTAAGGCCAAGCATTCATAACTAATCAGAGCGTCTTCATGTCTTTATTTGGGAGCTGACTAATGGCCCAAAAGAAAGCCTGGTACAAATAATGATTATTATTGGCAGGCTATGTTCTGCCTGTGTTTCTCTCTGTTTCTCCAGGGCTGCACTTTGTAGCACAGCAGGCCTGGAACTCATTACATAGCAGAGGCTGGCCTTAAACTCTTGATCCTCCTGTCTCAGCCTCTGAAATGTTGGGGTTATGGTTGCCTGTCACCATGTTATGTCTGCTTTGCAGGACACTACTTGGATCCAAACACATATATGTTGCAGCAGGCCGCTTGTTTCCGGCTGCTCAGCCCCGAAATAATCACATAGAAACTGTATTATTTAAATCACTGCTTGGCCCATTCGCTCTAGCTTATTGGCTAACTCTTATATCTTAATTTAACCCATCTCCATTGATCTGTGCATCACCAAAAGGTCGTAGCCTACCAGAAATGTTTCAGTGCATCTGTCTCTGGCAGCTCCATGGTTTCTCTCTGACTCTGCCCCCTTTCTCCCAGCATTCAGTTTAGTCCCCCCCCCCCCCCAGCCGCCTAGCTCTGCTCTGTGCAGGCCCAAGACAGTTTTCTTTATTAACCAATAAAAGCAACACATAGACAGAAGGACCTCCCACACCACAGATACATCTATTACTCCATTTGCAAGAATTTCAAGTTATAGTTCTAAATTATAAGCACTTAAGAAAACAGCTATCACACCATGAATGCACCTAAAAAGCCGAGAGTGGCTGTTTTGGTATAATGCATACCTATCCAGTGTTCACATTTTCTCAGTTCAGTCAAGCAATTTTATAGCTGATTTGAGTTAGTGAATTCAAACAAGGGCTATACATTGTACTTGAATTCTGACTCATCTTTTTAGCTGTTGAAAACACTCACCTCTTCCTCTCTTTTTTAAAAAACCAACTCTGTGTGTGTGTGTGTGTGTGTGTGTGTGTGTGTGTGTGTGTAGGCTGGAGATCAGTCTTGGGTGGTGTTCTTCAAGAACTACTTACTTTGTGTTTAGAGACATGGTATCTCACTGGGACCTGGGACATATCACTGGCTGGCTAGTGAGTCCCAGGGAATCACTGGTCTCTGCCTCCCCATCAGTGAATTACAAGCATGTGCCACTGTGCCCAGCCTTTAAAATACAGATTCTGAACGTCAAACTAAGGTTCTTATGCTTGCTCAGCACGCACTCCACCAACCAGCCCTTACTATTGCCCCCTTTCTTCTTGTACTATATCTGTTAAAGGTAGTGGCCAATTGCTCTCTAGTTCAGCACAGCTAGCTCTTGCTGGTTGTACCCTGTGGCATCTCCTCTGACCTTGGTAGTTCCTGTACATTGGTAGATGCTACAGTTTGGGCCTCCCAAACTCCAGAAGCATCTCCCCAAAGGCCCAGCCTGTGGTCCTACTGGGTGATGGCACAACTTTTAGTAGGAGAAAATGCCTTAGTGGAGGAAAACTAGATCAGAGTGGGGAAGAGTGGGCGTTGCCTGAGAAATGTCTTGCATAAGCTCATGTATTTGAATACTTGGTTCAAACCCTCTCCCCTTTAGGAGGTTATGGAACATTTAGGAGGCAGAGACTTGCTGGAGGAAGTACCTCATCAATGGGGGCTAGGCTTTGATGGCTTATAATCTTGTGCCACTTCCTGTTCTTTCTCTCTTCCTCTCCTCCTTCCCCCTCCCTTTCTTCCCTCTCCCTCTCCCTCTCCCCCTCTCCGCCCCATCCTTCCTGTGTGTGGATGCTTTTTGATCTTGCTACCATGATGGATTCTATCCCTCTGGAGTCATGAGCTGAAAGCCAAAATAAACTCTTTTTTCCTTAACTTGCTTTTATGACAGCAACAGATAATACGCGTCACAGTGCGAAGGGGTTGTCAGACCCGGTCCTTTCTAGAGGTTGAGACCTTCTCTCCCATAAACCCCTGCCACGAGGCACTGTGCTACTATACTCCCATCTTTAGAGCAACAGGGCTCTAAAGATCATGGGTGGAAACCTTCAGATAAACCCTGCCTCCTTTAAAGGTGATTTGTCTAGGGTATTTGCTGGAATACCTACGTGTACAGTGATGGAAGGCCAATATAGCAGGGCCAGAGGCTCACTCAGATTAACCGAGAGATTATGAACAGTCCCGCATCGTGTGAAGTTCCACAGGGGAAGGGACAGACAACACCAGCGTCTGAATTATTTTTCTTTTATATTTTAACAAACACTGATGATCACTGCCTAGAGACATTATTCATTAGCGATTGCAAAAACAGTGGTAATTTAATTTTATCATTCTCCAGGAATTAACTAAGTCATTTCATAGAGAGAAACTTAAAAAGGAAAAGAAAAGGGGGGGGGGAAACCCCAGTAACCACCATTTGGGGATGTGGATGACAGGCAGGCAAGGGGGGAGTGTTTCGTGTGTTTATAACAATGACAATGGGATTTCAAGTAGTCACTTGGGAAATTGCTGATTTCATGGGTTCTGAAAGGTTCAGCATAGTCTTCTGCCCAAGGAAAAAAAAAAAAAAAAGGAAAGAAAAAGAATATTAAACACACCAACTTCCCATCACATTGCTGGTCTCTTTGCCAAAATGTGCTGCGTGGCCTTTAAGGGACAGCTGCCCAGCAGGGTTCCAGGACACAGGGCCCGCCCCCTTGCAGCTCCCCTAGCCCTTGTTCTAGGGCTGAAGGCAGGGAGATAAAAAAGGGGGGGCACTTGAAACTGGGCCATCTGAGATGGTCTCACAGGTAAGGATCAGAACACGGCAGAGCTTTCGTCACCCCCAGCATCCTGCAGGTGCTAGCGTCCAGGTCCAGGGGTTCTAGCAACCACACACCAACAGGTGCCAACGTAGGTACTGTGTGCTCTGGGAGGTGTAAGCATTGCCATTGTGCCCATGATACCCATGTGTTCAATGTGGTTGAACAAGGTGCCCATGTGTCAGGAGGATGGGTGGGTGTGGTCTCTTGGCTGTCTCAGGTTAAGGTTATCCATATGTTCTGCCTGTCTACCCCCTGCCGTCTGGAAATAGAGGTGCATTCTTCTGGCTGCCCTCCATGGACATGACAAAGCTGAATTGCTCTCAGGGTCTTTCCACATGTTCAAAGCATTATTAGCGCATGTGTGAGCGTGATGTGTGTGTGGGTACATGTGCCATTGGGCATGTGTGGAAGTCAGATGACAACCTTGTGGAGTTGGTTTTCTCCTTGGCTTTTTTTTTTTTTTTTTTTTTTTTTTTTTTTTTTTTTTTTTTTTTTTTTTTTTTTGTTACAAGGTTTCTCTGTATCTTTGGAGCCTGTCCTGGAACTAGCTCTTGTAGACCAGACTTGGTCTTGAACTCCCAGAGATCTACTTACCTCTGCCTCCCGAGTGCTGAGATTAAAGGCATGCGCCACCACCGCCCAGCTTCTCCTTGCATTCTTATGTGGGTTCCAGGCATCAAACAGTTTGCCAGGCTTGCCTGGCAAATCCCTTTACCTGCTGCACCATCTGACCAGCCAGCTTCCCACCCGTGCTCAGTCTTGTGACCTCTTGGAGGCCTCATAGGCCCATTCTTGAATGGCAGGAGACTGGGCCCTCTTTGGGCTCCTAGGCACCTTGCCTGTGCCTACTCCTGCCTGAGCAGTTGCTATTCTATGCTGCCATTTACTTGTTAATTTGTCTGCCTCCTTCCACTAGATTGGGGACTCCCAGAGGGCAGGGCTGGCTGGCTCTCTCCCATTTCTGCATCCCCATTGCTGGGTTGCTCATACTGTCCTGAAACTTTTGCATTCCAGGGACCTTCCTGCCTCACTTTACAGAAGCTGGGACTATAAACTCCTGTCACACATGGCCTCATGCTCATCTTTATATTCTTTTATAAGATTCATGTATATGCATAACTTTGCCTACGTGTATATATGTATGTATAGCTTCTGTGTGCCTATGAATGTTTGTGAGCCACCTTTAGGGTACTGGGAACCAAAGCAGAGTCCTTGACAAGAACACCCAGAGCTCTTTTTTTTTTTTTTAAAATGTTTATTTATTTGTTATGTATACAATATTCTGCCTGTGTCTATGTCTGCAGGCCAGAAGAGGGCACCAGACCTCACTACAGATGGTTGTGAGCCACCATGTGGTTGCCGGGAATTGAACTCAGGACCTTTGGAAGAGCAGGCAATGCTCTTAACCTCTGAGCCATCTCTCCAGCCCAACACCCAGAGCTCTTAGTGGGTGCACCATCTCTCCAGCACTATACTTATATTCTTCTATTGTTTTGTTTTTGTTTTTATTTTTGGTTTTTAGGAAAAGAGTTTCCTTGTGTAGCTTTGGCGGTGTTGGAACTAGCTTTGTAGACTAGACTGGCCTTGAACTCACAGAGATCCGCCTGCTTCTGTCTTCGAAGTGCTGGGATTAAAGGCATGTGCCGCCACCACCCAACTACTGATATTTTTAAGTACTTGATGTACAGTATCTGACAGAAAATGTTTATCGAATAAATGTTTATAACTCCATATTTGGAGTTTTTTTTATGTTTATTTGTGTTTTGTCTGCATGTGTATCTGTGCACACTGTACATGCTAGGTTCCCCAGGAGGCCAGAAGAGGGTTTCAGATCCTCTGGGGTTGGAATAACAGACAGCTGTGAGCTGCCATGTGGGTGCTGGGAATCGAACCTGGGTCCTCTGAAAGAGAAGTCAGTGCTCTTAACCACGGAACCATCTCTGTAGTCTGAGCCATTCTTATTTTAATTATAGGTAGGTGAGAGGTAGAAACCGAGGGGGTCTGGCATAGCACTGTGGCTCTCATTAGTGTCCTCGTGGTGTTCACAGGAGGAAGCAGCAGAATGTGGGGAGGGCGCTCTGAGACAGGGTGCCAGGCTCTTGGGTGGAGGACCGAGGACAAGGGCACCACCTCTCTGTGTGCCAAGCCTGTGGTGCAGTGATGCATGCAGGCATCCCTCTTGGTCAGCAGCAGGGCTTCTGGAGTGGGAGCTTCCTCACTTTGGAGCACCCGCTGCCACTTTGCCTCATCCAGGCAGGCCTACAGGCCAGGAAGGCCTGGGGCAGATCTACCCAGGCAGGGACACTTCTGAGGACCAGCTGAAGTCCCTGTGGAGGCTTGTGCGCAGTCATTAAAGGTAGTTGGGACTGCCTGGTTTAACTTGTTAAGGACGGGGTTTCAAGGCCCCGCTTCTTCAACTGTGGGTTGCCATATCAGACCGTCAAGCCTAGGAAAATTGGCAACACTAAAAGCTTTCTGAAAGTCAAGATAAAAAAAAAGAGTTAAAAAACCAAACACGTAATTCAGGTGTTTCTGGCAGGACTTTCCTGGAGCACACGGGCGACTACACAGGCTGTCTCAATTCTGACCTCCCAGGTGTGCTTGCCAGAGTCCATGAACTCAGGCTGGAGGCTGCTGTACTATAAAGCAGTGTTTTTATTCTACGAGGGAAGTTTTCTGCTCTTCAGGAAACACAGCTTTAACTACGGGAAATAGAGACTTCATGAATGTTTTCCCGGGGCTGGATGGAACTCTCAGTGGTTAGGAGCACTTGTAGCTCTTTTAGAGGGCAGGGCTGGATTTCCAGTACCCTCACAGTGACTCCTAACCGTCCTATCTCCAGGTCCAGGGGAGTTGATGTTCTCTTCTGGTCTCTGCAGGCAACAGGCACAGAGAGATGTGGCACCCAGACATACATGCAGGCAAATCAACCACACACACGCTGTAAAGATAATTTTAAAATGTTTTTCATCCCCATCATGTAAGCATCAGATTAGTCTGTTCTCAGAAGGTATTTTGTTAGACGAGTTGGTCTTTAAAATTGCTGTTTGAGTTGGTGATTCCAGCTACATAAGAAATGATTCTACAAGCCAGCCATGGTGGCATACTCCTTTAATCTCCATCCTTGGAGCAGAGGCAGGGGGATCGTTGTGAATTTGAGGCCAGAATGGTCCACATAAGAGAGTAGAAGATCAGCCAGAAGTACATAGCTAGACCCTGTTCAAAAGAGGGGAGGGTTGAGACGGGAGAGATGGCTCAGTGGTTAAGAGCACTGGCTGCTTTTTCTGGAGGACCACAACACCTGCTTGATGGCTTACAACTGTCTTCAATCCAGTTTCAAGGGTTCCTTTGTCCTCTTCTGGACTCTAAAGGTGATAGGCACATATATGATGGTGCGCAGGCAAACATGCTGGCAAAACACCCATACACAATAAAAACACATAACTTTTGGCTTGATATTAGGACCAAATTTCCAACTTTGAAATTTGAATGACCTCCTGAGAAGATTCTAAACATGCTTCTTCCATATTGCACCGCTCTCGTGATCTAGTGTTCTCGGCATCCTGGAAACATGTTGAGGATGCTGTATGTCCTGCAGAATGTGCACAGCACATACCGAGAATGCACACATAGTTGT
Organism: Alexandromys fortis; assembly: GCF_014885135.2. Lineage (NCBI taxonomy): Eukaryota > Metazoa > Chordata > Mammalia > Rodentia > Cricetidae > Alexandromys > Alexandromys fortis. Next base: position 29,205 of record NW_026067915.1, on the reverse strand, counting down.
GCACACAAACATTCCTTCTCCCTGGGTTTCAGGGAAAGCACCCACCCAGAACCCCTCTTAGATGTGGTTCAGCGGTCAGGTTCTTGTGTTCTGTGTACTCATGTTTCCGTTCATACAACGTTTGGGGCCTGTTGCTTTACGTATGTTAGCTTGTTTTATCCTCAAGCAAGGATAGACTTGGTTTTCCTGACTTTACAAATGAGGAAATGGTGACTCTGGGAAGATAAGTGCCTCGCCTTAATCACAAAACTATTCAGAATTGGGCTGGGATTACAGTTGGGTCTTCTTGCAGGTTCTCTCTCTCTCTCTCTCTCTCTCTCTCTCTCTCTCTCTCTCTCTCTCTCTCTCTTTTTCTTGTGTGTGTGTGTGTGTGTGTGTGTGTGTGTGTTTCTTTAGTGAACATTCAGCAGGGGCTGCCTCCCTGATTGGCATCTGGGCCTGACCTGCCTTGCCCACCCCCACCCTCAGGCCACAGGGACTTCAGAAGAGGCCTGTCTCCCAGATTAGCCCAAAAGACAACAGGCTACTGAAGAAGAAAGCTGAGGCCCAGGGAGGCCTGGGATGGGAAGGGCTTCCCGAGAAGCAGTGGGGAACTTCCTCCTGGGAAAGCCAGGAGCAGGCCAGTTCCTCTCCAGGGCCAGGCAGCAGAGAACTGGGCCCCAGCTGTTCCTGCCTGGTCCCTTACAGTCCTCATCACCCACCGGAGACTGGAAGCCCTGCCTGCTCACTGCCCATTGTCCCCGCACCACAGTCCTGCTTCCCATGAACCTCCTGTTTACACAGGAAGCCTGCTCCTTGCTCCTGGGTACCACCTCCCTCTCTTGATGGCTGACTCTAAACTTGTATCCTCACAGGCTGGTCCAATGAGTGTGACTAAAGCCAGTTACTTCTGTTTGAAAGCAGAGTAAAAGGGTGGCCTTCCTCGGTATGATGGCACAAACCTATAACCCCAGCACACCAGAGGCTGCTGCGTGAAGAATGCGAGTTCAAGGCCAGCCAGCATTACAAAGAGCACCAGCCAAGTGTCACACATCTTCCAGTGTCACTGCCCTTGATCTGAACGTGGCCACTCATCAGTGTCGGACCTCGGACGTTTGCAACAGTCTGAGCACACAGTCCTTTTCTGTGATGTCAAGATGGACGGTGGACAGAACACAGTGTACGCAGCAGTAATAGACCTCCCACTTTATCTCCCACTGCGAAGCACACCTAATTTCGCATAAATACGGGCGGCAGTTTAAAACTGTGGCTTCCAAATCCCGTGATTCTTCTCTTCGAGGTGGGGTGTCCGTCCTCTTCCTTGAATCTTGGTGGGCTTGTGGCTGCTTGGAGCACCATGCTACAGTGGAAGTCCTGCTGTGTGGCTTCCCAGGCTTTGTTTGTGTTGCCGGACCCTTAGCCTTTAGCCACTGTCACCGCCTAAGAATTTGGCAGACAGGAATGGTTCTTTTTGAAAAGATAACATTTATTTATTTTGTGTGCTCGTGTGCAGGCGTGTGCATGTATATATGTGTGTACGTGATGTATGTGTGTATGATGTATGTTTATGTGAATGTGTGCGCGTGTGTAGGTCAGAGGGCAACTTTTGGGAGCTGGTCCTCTCCTTCCACAAAGTGGATCCTGGAGATCCAATTCACATTGCCCACCAGGCTTCGCGGCAGGCACCTTTACCTTCTCGGCCATCTCGCCCCCACTCATTATTCTTGAAGCACCATCAAAGGAATGTAAAGAAAATTTCCCAGTTGAATAAAAAATATTACTCCGTGGAGTTTCTGAATAGCACGCAGAACTAGGATTCTCCTCCCTTACCAACTAAAGATGGTAAGAATGAAAAAAGGATAGTGTGGAATTGCCCTTAAACTAGGAAGGGATATTCTCATTCGACCAGAAACAGTGAAGTATTCCAGAAATGAAGATCCAGAAATGTGATCTGACAGCCATACTAAGCAGAAGGGCTTCTGAGCTGCATGCCCCAAACACATGGAGAAGCGTGTCTCAGAGGAGGCACATAGCATCCAAAGTGACCAAACAGTGAGTGTTTGCCCAGCGGGTAGATGCTAAGTCTGTGTAGCTGCTGTAGGTGCTTTTTTCCCCTTCAGTTTCTGCTTCCTTGGATTAGTCATGTGTCTGCCTGCTCTTTGCTCCTCCCTTCCTCTCTTCTAAATCCAATGTCTTCTTCCAGCAGTGCGGGCTTCCACGAAGGTCTGTGATTCGTAACCTTTTGACTGAAAACTCAAGTGGTGATACGGCGGAGCACAGCACACAGGAAGAGCAGTGGTCTTTCCTCGGCGCGTAGAGGATGCACACAGTCTTGCATTATTCTGGCATCTGGCATCTGTGGTTGCTGTCAAGACGCCTAATCATTCCTTTGTAGGAGACATGTTTCTCCTCTGACGCGTTTAGGATTTTTTTTTTAAATGTTTGCTCTGATGTGTCCAGGCATGAGGGTGTTTGCATTTAATTTGCTTGGGGACTGAAATGTTTTGTCCTTATGAAGATTCATCTCTTTCACTGCTACCGAAGGCTCACGATGACTGGAACCTTTACCACGGCTTCTTTCCAGTTCTCACATTTTCTTACTCCAGAGTCACTGGATCTTTTCCTTTCTAGCGTCTCCTCCTTTAACTGTGTTCCTTGCTCTCCATTGTTCCGGCGTGCCGCTCAGCCCTCTGGGTAATCCCCACAGTTACTTTCTAGTTTATACGTCTCTTCAGCTTCATTTGACCTACAAATTTACCCCACTTTCACAAATCTTAATATTGATGATTTTTCTTTTGAAACAGGGTTTTGCTTATTGTCCAGGTTGGTCTTAAACTTGTGATTCTCCTGCCTCAGCCTCCCGAGTGCTGGGATTATGGGTATTTGCCACCACATCCAATTGATGACTGACTTCTCATGGTGTGTGTGTATGAGAGAGAGAGAGAGAAAGAGAGAGAGAGAAAGAGAGAGAGATCTGCATACAGCATTTTAAAAATACTTGTTTATTTTTATTTGCATTAGTGTTTTGCCTGTATGTCTGCCTGTGTGAGAGTGTCAGGTGCCCTGGAAGTGTAGTTACAGACAGTTGTAAGCTGTTATGTGGGTGCTGGGAATTGAATCCAGGTCCTCTTAATCACTGAGCCATCTCTCCAGTCCCTGCGTACAAAGTTTTAATATCATATTTTAAAAAATTAGGCTAGTATAAGCATAAAATGGGGATCTGAATAGGAGATTTATAAATACCACTCTGATCCCACTCCAGAGGCAGAAGAACAGGATGCTCGAGGCTCTCTGCTGTCCCTGTGCGTGGGAGATGCAAATTTCTGTCATCCAAGCTTTAGTGTTCGTGCTGGCAAAGTGACTGTGACGACCATGGGTTTTTAATTTCCAGAAGCTTTATTTGGTTCTTTAAGAAAATTCCTGGCATGCATGTGTATGAGTATTTTGTCTTCTTGTATGTCTATGAACCATGTGTGTGCCTGGTGCCCACAGAGGTCAGGAGAGTGTTGGATCCCCTGGGACTAAAGTTACAGACAGTGTGAACCACCATGTGGGAGCTGGGAATCGAACTCCGGTCCTCTGGAAGAGAAGCTCTTATCCCCTGAGTCATCTCTCCAGACTCTCACTGGTGATTTCTTTATCGGAAAGAATGCTGTATTGTCTGGACTGTTAGTCTCACACAGTTTTATTCTGGTTTGTTGAGATGTCTTTTTTGTTTCTTTGCTGATATTTTGGAATTGGATCAGTGCACAGGATGTTTAAGTTCAGCTCCGAACCCCACTTTTGCCGCTTAGTGCTTTGATTTCTCCTGGGGGACCTGGAGAATCAAGCTAAGGGCTTTATCTCTGGTCTCATCAGGGTGAGGGGGTGGGTGGGATTTGCATGCAGTGCCTTTGGCGGCCAGAAGAGGGCGTCAGATTTCCTGGAGCAGGAGTTGTAGGTGGCTGTGAACTGCCATACCTGGACATTGAAAAGGGAACTCTGGAACCAGGTGGATGGTGGCACACACCTTTAATCCCAGCGCTCAGGAGGCAGAGGCAGGCAGATCTTTGAGTTAGAGGCCAGCTTGGTTTACAGAACCAGTTCCAGGACAGTCAGGGCTGTTAAACAGAGAAAAGAAACCCTGTCTTGAAAGACAAAACAAAAACAAACATACAAAAAACCAAATAAGAAACCAGAACTTTGGTCTTCTGTAAGAGCAGTATGTATGCTCTTAATCACTGAGCCAGCTCTCTAGACCCAATCCTGTTTTTTTTAAAAAGTAAATTAATTACTTTTTAATGGTTCAGATTTAATCCATAACACTGTGCATGCTATACTCAGAGCTCCCAAAAATAAAATGTGTTTTATTTTTGATTGACACATAGTAATTAGGTGCATTTATGGGACACCATGGCACTGCAATACATGAATAGAAGGTAATTGTGTTAGGTAACTGGTTTGCTTCTTAGGGGTCAAGATGGGAACATGAGAACAGTAATCTTCATTTACATAGTTTGTCACCGACACTGCAATTTCATACCTATTATTGATCTGATCAACACCCAACAGTTTAGGAAGTATGTGAATGAATGCCACCGTGCACTTTTGTCGGCCAGAGGCTGGTGATTCCCTGACATCACAGACGGCAGAACCTCGAGAGAGTATGTACTGGTTCTGGACTTGGTCTCTTCTCGGGATATGTTACCTTGTTCTGTTTCCTCGGTGCCACCTTAACCCATGCGGACACCACTCCCATCTCTGCTTCATCCTGCACATTAAACTGCCTACGAAAACCAATAAAAAGTACTTAGGGCACAAAAAAAAAAAAAAAAAAGAAAGGATATGTCCCCATTTCTGTGTGACATGGAAGTGCCACTGTGTTTGTAGACAAGTCTCTGTACCATCCTGGAGAGAATCACTCTTGATATCTTCCCGAGGGTTAGTTTCCCCTGACTTCCTGTACCAGAATGTCACGCGAACAGATTCTCACCAGCCACTCCCTGAGGCAAGGTTTCTTCCCCTCAGCTGGATTTTGAAGAATAATGATTAATACATACTGTGTGTATGCCAGCCAGGAGTTGTTTTTATTGTTGCGTAGTGCTCCAGCGTTTGGCTACAATGCCTAGCTTACTCCTTTTCCTGTTGCTGGACCCCTGAGCTGTGTTTTTGTGTGCACATTACCTTAAGCTGATATGAACATTTCTCGCTATTTTTGACCTTGGGTTAAGGGGAGAGGTGTAAAAGCTACACTGCAGCTAATTGGGCGGGATGAGGAGGTGCACGGAACACATTTATTTAAAAGGCTAAGTTGGTCGGCAGATGACAGCCCCGTGGAATTGCTTCTCTTCCACCTTTAGGTGGGTTTTGGAAGTCGGCAGGCTTGTGCAGTGAGTGCCTTTATCTGTTGAGCCATTACTGCCCCCTACCATTTCTTTTTTGAGACAGGGTCTCTCTCTGACCTGGAGCTTGTCAAGCAGGCTTTTTTTTTTCTTAAATTAAAACAATTAAAAAATGTGTAAGTTCTAGCACACGAGGCTTCTTTTGCTAGCAAAAGCATGCAGTTTACAGTAGATCAAGGGTAGATTCCATTTATGTCTTTGCACCTCAGCTTCCCCATCTAAAAGGCAGGAAGGAAAACATCTCCTGGAGTTTCTGGGCGATCTTGGAAAGTGCTGGGGGAAGAGCAGGTGCCAGAACCTTGGCACCAATCGCATTATATTTTATGTGAAGCCAATGAACACACTTGATCACACGCAGTTTGTGGTGGTCCTGGTGACCAGGACACCTAGCTTCACTGTCCGAGGTCAGACTGGACCGCAGGTGGGGCTCAGTGTCCTGGGAGGTGAGGGTGACGCTGGACCTTTGCTTTGAAGAGGTCATTGTGCCATTTGGCAGCTGCCACCGGGTCCTTGGAGGAAAGATGGCATCTCCAACCACTGGCCTTGGCCAGCCACTCTGTGTGGGGAGGCCGTAGGGAGCCATGGGAACAGGGAGGGCAGGGAGGCCAGGTGGTCTTAGGAGGCTGCAGGCACAGGCTCGGCTGATGTGAGAATGTCAGGGCTCTGGAGGGGATAGGATTTCTGCCGCCTCCAGCTGCCCTAAGCCGCTTCTGCTGTTTTCCAGAGGGACCCAATTACCATCCCTTTCCAGCGCCAGGGCCGTGGAGATCCCAAGGAGATAGGAGGCAGCTCCCAGCAGGGCAGCAGGGGCCTTTTAAGCTCCCCTTGCCGCCATACACCTGTTCATGATCATCTGAGATTTGGGGGCTGGTTTGGGAAAACGTCAGAACTTCTGAGTACAGTCCCCCAGGTCTCTGCGGAGCCCC
>NW_026067915.1:0-22789 GCF_014885135.2 Alexandromys fortis | reverse complement strand
CCGGCTTTCAAAGTGCTCTCCTAAGAGCTGATGTGTTTGATCTTCGTCAGAGCCTGCCAGCTGCCTGGATGGGCTTGCTGGCCTCTGCTGACAGTGCCCCTGCGGTGCAGAGAAGGGGAGCCAGCTGATTGTGGTGACCCATTGAGAAAGTGACCCAGGGCTTCTGTCTCTGCAGTGCCTTTCCTTTGCGACTCAACAAGTTGATGGGTGCACACCTTGGCTCTCCAGTTGGCCTTAGGTGGTACCATCTTCTATTACATGAACAAGCCTCTTGGCCTCACTCATATTACCTGTTGGGCTCCTGAAGGTATCTGAGCAGTGGCTTCCAGCAGAGTGCCTAGTTTACCTTACATGCAAAGGATGTGCAGGGCAAGGTGACCTGTTCTGTCCCCAAGAGTGGATGGTTAGACATGCCTTCCAAGAGTGCAGCCTGCGGTACTGGAAATAGCACCCAGCTGTGTGATGGCAGGTATGAGGATCTCTAAAAGGACTTTGGTTAAGCCAGAGGTCGTCCCTATGGGGCGTCTATCCCCGCAAGTGTAAGGAGAGAGGAAGACAATTAGGGCTTCGTCGGATGGAGAGATGGCCCTTCTGTGAAAAATGTCTCTAAAGTCACTGAGAGCTGTGTATCAGGTACCCAGATACCTTGTCTTACCCCATCCTCACCACAGTCACGGAAATGAGTGGTTTCCTTGAACCCTCTCCGGTTCTTAAGCCATTTTCCCACTGGGAGGGTTCTTTGGGGAAGGTGGGTGGCTGGGTATGTATGGGGGCAGAAGATAGGGAGCCCTTAGCCAGCCCTGGAAATAGTAGGGACTGAGTAGACGAGAGCAAGGATTCAGACCACGCTGGCTATGAATGGAGTCAATGAGGAAGGAGTTGATGCACAGTTTCTTGTTCAGCCTTGGTACCGGGGACCCTGTTGGGTCCTCCTGATGGCTATGCAGCTGTTTGTCCTGCCTGTCTTCCCACCATGATATATCCTTCCCCAGCTCGCCCTGTCTTCAGACTCTGTGCTCACTATCCAGTTCCCCTTTTCTATCCATTGGAATTTTAGTGCCTCCTGGAAGTCTTCCTTGAACATTACAGTTGCATTTGTTTTTAGTTGGAAGAACCTAGGCCTCTTCCCACAGTCTGTCTCACCTCTGTAGCTGATAAGTCTCCCTAGCTCAAGTGGGGCCCGGGCCTCAGCCCACTCTTGGCTACCCCTACAAGCATCATGGGCAATGGACACAGCAAGGGGTCAAGTCCTTTCCATATAGTTCCTGATTCAGTCTTCATAGCAACTCACATGAGGCAACAGCTCTTCCCATGTACAGACAAGACAGTTAGAGACTCAGAGAGGCTGGGCAGTATGTCCGGAAGATTCCACTCTTGAGTAGGTCTCCCTTCAGGCCTGTCATGCTTTTGTTCACATGCCTTGCTTTTAGCATCTGGAGAGCTGGGACAAACATTAGGTAAACATTATCCTTGGTATACATGTGATTAGAGCTAGGTCCCTGTTCCCAGGTATCTGAGTAAGACCTGTGTGTGCAGGACATGGTACCTGCAATGAAAGCTGTGTACAGGACATCGTACCTGGTGCAATGAGAGCGGTGTGTGCAGGACATGGTACCTGCTGTAATGGGAGCTGTGTGTGCAGGACATGGTACCTGCTGTAATGGGAGCTGTGTGTGCAGGACATGGTACCTGCTGTAATGGGAGCTGTGTGTGCAGGACATTGCACCTGCAGTGAGAGCTGTGTGCAGGACATTGTACCTGCAATGGGAGCTGTGTGTACAGAACGCTGTTCCTTCCTGACATGGCTAGCCACTAACAAGGCACCTTACCGTATGCCCATTTCTGCCTTTTCTGTTCTATCTTTTGCATGTGTTCTATCTTTGAGGGGCATGTGGAGTCGTGGCTGCAGACAGGCCCCTGTGAATCCAGCTTCATCTTTCATTAGGAGCATGAAGCAGAGTGGCTACAGCTTGCACCTTCTGGGATCTAAGAAAAGCTCAGTGGGGTGATGAAAAGATTTGGGGTTCCTTCAGCAACTCTGGCTGCAGTTCAGGGTTCCTGGCCTCACAGAAGCCTTGAGATCAGAGTCCTCCCGCCTAGGCTGGATTCACCAGCCTGGAGGCCAGCAGTGGGAGAGGAATGCAGTCTTTAACCTGCTCCTGACAGGGCTCTGGAGGCTCCGCCTCCCCAGCTCCACCGGATCAGGGCTGGGGAAGCTGGGGATTAGAGGTCTAATTCCTCCAAGAATCCTGTTTTTCTTAGCCTCATGTGGATTGCTTTTTAGGAAAGGCCCCTCATCTAATCAGCCTGAGTCAACAGCTTCATTTATTTGGACATGTGATGCTATGAAACGGGAAACTGCTGTGTTTTTATATCACATATCTGGCTGCCCCTCCAGGATGGCATCGGGAGGGAGATGCTGTAGGCTACAGTCTGGGAGGGGCTCTTTCAGAGCCCAAAGCTAGGGGGCATAGCAGCGCTTTCTTGTGTTTCATAACATGAGAATGACCAGAGGGTTCACATACCCAGCTTTCTCTCCTCTTGCTGCTTTTGAGTCAAAAGAAAGGATTATGAGCCTCTGACCAAAATTCTTCACTCTTTTTCTCCCTCAGAATTAAGGAGACAATTTATTAACTACATCTGCAGATAGTAGGGATGGTTAGAGGAGAACGATGGTCAGATGTGGTGGCACAACTAACTCCAGCATTGGGGAGGGGGAGGCAAGAGGATCACGAGTTTGAAACCAGCCGGAGCTACATAGTAAGATGTCTCAAGAAGAAATGACACTGGTTATTAATCAACAGCTCACACTTACAGCGTGGTGAGTTATATTCTTTTCCGCCTCCTTTCTGATTCTGCCTTTTCTTAGTCTGTCACCCTTACATGCTCGGGGACAGTGAACATGCCTCTGCTATGTCCCAACCCTTCCTCTTCACCCCATACTGACTTTGGTATTGACCAAATTACCCAGATTTTCTGCCAGGCATTGATGCATGCAGCCCATGCTATTTTAACCATAAATCAAGGCAAAGCACTAACACGAAAAACATTTCCATTTTCCAGACAGGGAAACTGAGGTTCGATATCGTCCCCCCAGTCAGAGCCTGGAAGGGGTAGAATGAGTGTGCAATGCAAGCCTGTGTGACTACAGGGTGTCATGGGCAGAGTGGGCCAGACTCTGTCTTTCTGGCACTTTCCTCACCCCAGCCAGGTTCAGACTTTGGTCTTAGTGAACAAGAGCTTCTTACTGTCTACTCATCTGTCTGCAAGTGCAGGTATTTCTATCAAATGTGTCAGTTGAGATGAACACTCAGTACATTTGGACCAAATGGATGTCACCATGAATAAAGGGGCCAGAGCTGTGCTGGCTGCCTTTGCCCTTCCCTGACCACAATCACAGCCAGCTGAACTGGTTTCCTTACACCGTGTTCTGCCTTGGGCACCCCAGAGCCAGATGGGAATGAGTCAGCACAGTTGCCACCCTTTCCCCAGAGTGCAGTTGGTCACTGTTTTCATTCCCTAGACTCTGAGCACCGCGGGCTGTGTTATCATCCTTATTTTTTTTTTTCCAAATAGGATATTATGAACAGCAGCAGATATTAAGGGACAACTATCTTAAGTGGAGCGTCTGAAGAGACAGTTATTGTGTGGTCTCTCTCTCTCTCTCTCTCTCTCTCTCTCTCTCTCTCTCTCTCTCTCTCTCTCTCTCTCTCATTTTGCTGGCCTTAGACGCACAGTCCTTCTATCCCAGTCTACTGTGTGCTAAACTTACAGGCACGCCCGTCCGGTTCTTGTCATCTCCTTTATAACAGGGTCCCAGTAACTTTAGTCCCGCTACACCAGGAGCTGCTGTGCATATGTGTGTAGGACCCAGATTTGCTAAGAGTCTGGACAAGAAAGGACTAGGAGAACAGGAAGCAAATGCATTGCTGGGTGCACTGAGAAAACAAATCTCAGTGCTGGCTCTGGAAGTTTCTGAAAAAGGTAATGTTAACCCCTCAAACCATCTCACCCTGCGATTTTTTTTTTTTTTTTTTTTTTTTTTTTTTTTTTTTTTTTTTTGCTTTGGGGGTTTATCAGAGACACAGTGGCCAGGCATGTAGCAGGACTAAAGTTACTGGGACAAAGCTATAGGCAGGTCAGTGCTCCACAGGGGATTCCCAAGGGCCTGCAGGCAGCCACTGCCACCAAGAACTTCTAAGGCCAAGAAAGGGAAGCCTCGAAGCCAAACATCCCTGCGCGGTCCCGGGCAAATGTGTTCCTCATCAAGGCAGATACAAACAAAGTTTATTAAAAAGCCTTCTAAGAGGACATTCCAAATCACCAGCAGGCCTCCTCGAGGTGACTGCCCGTTCTCTTACGTACTCTCGTTCCAGCCACGCTGGAGTTTTTCAAACACCAAGTCACCCATGTGTCTCGGAAGGAAAATAAACATGCAGCTTGGGGTGACCTGGCTCTCAGTGTGAGCGTGCACTCTGTGACACTGTGGCTAGTCGGGGTGATAAGGGTGACCCAGGAACGGAGGACACACAGGACATTGAGACCTCTTAGTCTGTGGGGTTTGAACCTCCTCTTTGTACCCTAATAGTGGCCCACCAGGCAGAGGAAGCACCCCCGTGGCTGCAGAAATGGTGGTTTGCTGTAGTGGGGTAATGTCTGAGTCGGAAAGGCCACAGGTCTTTCTGCATTCTGGGCGGGGGGGGGGGGGGGGGGGGTTTTACCTCCAACTAATTGGGATTTTTTTCATCTGTGCAACTGGTGTTTTTTTTTGTTTTTTTGTTTTTTTTTCTTCTTCAGTAGATTGGAGTGAGAGTTCTCTGGCTGGAGTTAGACTTGGGATTCTTAGAGGTTGGCCCAAAGCGTGTTTTGGGTACTGTGTTAGTTACTTTTCTCAACCAGGGGAGGAACAATTTATTTTAGTTCATGGTGTCAGAGAATTTAGTCCTTGGTTGCCTATCTATGTGCACTTGAGAAGAACATCATGGGGACAGGAGCGTGTGGTTGAGGAGAGCTCTTCTCGGCTGAGCTAACCAGGAAGCAGGAAGGGAGACAGGAAGTGGTCAGGAACCCCAAGGGCCTTCCCCCTGTGATTTGCTTTTTTTCATCAGAGTTCCATTTCCAAAGTTTCCAGAACCTTCCAAAATGGTGTCTCCATTGGGAACTAGGGATACTTCATACGCAGACTAAAACAAGTTCCCTGTGGATCCTGGGGTCTTTGTAGCATAATACAACTTTCTCTTATGAGGGAACCATAGTCTGAGTACACAAGAGGGCTGGTAAGTTAGCAACGGGGAGAAAAGAGTCTGTCTCAAGTATCTCTTGTTGCCACTGCCCCTTGCGGCATTTTGGGCCTCTCCCCTTCCTAAAATTCCATCGCTTCCTGAACAGGATGGCATAACTACTGCCTCCTGCCTTTGGTGTGAATGTCTGTACCAGGATCTAAACTGTTAGCAAAGACTGTGATACATGAGCATAGTTATTGCTACCTTTTTTACCCACTAAAAATATTTATTACTTTGTGTGTGTGTAAAGGTGTCTGTGTCATAGTGTATATGTGGAGGTCAGAGGACAGACAGTTTGAAGGAGTTGATTCTCTCTCCAAAATGAGGTATCGAACGCTAGGCAGTTCGGGTTGTCAGGCTTGGCACCTTTTCCTGCTTACCCCATTGCTACTTTTACTGTTGATCCTTCCTATTTCATTTCCTTATTCAACATTTTGGGGAGATAAGGAGTGTCTAGAAAGGAAAGGAAGAGTGGAAGAAGAAAGAGGGAGCCCAGAGCAAGAAGGGAAAACTTGATACTGCTGCAAATTCGACTTGTGGGCCCAGAGAGATAGCTCAGCAGTTAAGAGCACGTGCTGCTCTTGCTGAGAATCAGGGTTCAAGTTCCCAGCACTCACACAGTGGCTAACAAGCATCTGCAAGTCCCATGCCAGGTCATCTGACGCCCTCTTCTGGCCTCTGTGAGCACTGCATGCATGTGATACACAGACATGCAGAGGAAACATCCAGATACACAAAAATAAATAAACCTTAAAAAAGTCCACTTGTAACAATTTATTGATAGTTTCCTATGAACAGATGTTGCACATAGAGACTGGAGTAAGCATCCCTTGTGACAGTTCTGCACTACACATCACAAAGAAGGGGAGTGAAGCTCAGGGGTGTCAGGGATGGTCCAAACCCAAGGCATGGACAGGAGGAATGGAGACAGGTAGCTTGATGCCACAGCCTGACTCCCAGCCTCTCACAGATCTCCAGCTCGGAGGCAAGGGATGCCCTTCCACTAAGGTTTTGGAACACTCACTTCTTTCTGGGAAGAGTCCGACTGGAACTGCTAACGGCACTCTGGAGAGGTTTGTCCTGTCACAGAGTTGTGTACACAGTCAGGGAAACACGTGGCAAATTTTGGTGATTCTAGTTTCCCTGACTCTAAGCTTGTGATTTTGAACCCTGTTGCCCAAGCTTGCTGCAGGAGAACTTTGCGAAATCCTTGCCTTGTAGGCTGCCCAGAGGGTTCCATCAGCATCTCCAGGAAGGTGAGAGGACCCACATCTTCTTAAACACTGGCTGGTCCAAAGAGCATCATCTGGGCCCAAGAACCCCTCATAAGACAACCAGTTGGTGCTGAAACTCTGCTCCTATTCACAGAGCAGGTGAGGGTGCTGTGGACTGGAAGTGGAGGATATGTTGAAGCAAGGGATATGCATGGGTGGGAAGGTGGTTAAAAAGGGGAGAGATCAAACACTGCAAAAGGACATATGAGATCAAAGCACAGAGAGCCTAAGTGTCTGGGTGCAGATGCGCCCAAGGCAATGGAAGAGCTGGAATCACAGCAACAGTTGATGGCAAATGACTGAGATATTTTGTTACCGAGGAGATGCTATCAGCATCTCCATGGTGAAGTTTTCTAAGGCTCAGTTCTGTACCCAATTCTTTGCTTAACCCAGTGGATTTCAACCTTCCCAGTGCTGTGACCCCTTAATACAGTTCCTCTTGTTTAGGGTGACTCCCAGACATAAAATTATTTTGTTGCTACTTCAAAACTGTAATTTTGCTACAGTTAGGAATTGCAATGTAAATATCTGGTATGCAAGATATCTGATTTACAACCCCTGTGAAAGGGTCATTTGATTCCCACCAAAGGGGTCGTGACCCACAAGTTGAGGACCACTGTCTTAATCCATTCTTTCTCTAACTAGACTCACCCATGCCAAGGATTTCACTCACCACCTGACTCCCAGGTTCCCATTTCTAGTTCATGTGATTCCTTGGAAACTCAACCCACTCATGATGTGACTCACCTGATATCTTCATTTGTATGGCACCCAAACACCCAGTGTCCTTCAAGACTGTCTCCAGCCCAGGCTGGCCCTAGTGAATGACATCAGGACTCAGGCTGGACCCTCCCTTCTCCCTCACGGCCTTATCTGTCACCAGTGACTCTCGGTACCTGTTCCCTTGGCACCCGTTAAAGACATATCTACCTCTGTCCTCTTTTCAACCATCTGAATTGCCATGCCTCTAGCTAAGCCACCAAATATGTCCATTTATGCTTACGTGATGACTTATGTCTGTCACCCACTTGGTTCTATCTTGTATAAGGGCAGCGACTGAGGTCATATGTTCTCGGCACCTTACCTCACACTCAGTAAACATGTGCTGGGTTCCTGAATGAATAACTTTATTTTACACTTTCAGCTGATGTGAGGGTTATTGATATGGTACTTTCTCGAACGTGGGCTGCAGATCTTCAAGCTGAAACTGGAGGCAATGCATTCAGATGGTCTAGGGGTTTAGGCCTTTGTCTATGAAAGTTGAATGAGGGGATTCTAGGGAACCGAATGCTCCGAGATGAGAACCAGCCTCTCATTAGGTCATGCACATGCGCACACACACTTGTTTGTGTCCCTGGCAAGCTCTTGTGCACTTACTTGGTAGGCATCTTTATTTGGGGAATTAATTATAAAACCAACTCCGCACTATTTCTGTGATTATGGAGCAAACAAACAAGAAAACTAATTTCATGCTGCCTGGCTTTCTGGCAAAGGGAAAATTAAAAATAGCATTTTCACGAGCTGCCCTTTGAAAGTGCTTCTCTTGGTCAGAACAGTTCCCCAGGGAAAACATCATGATTCCAAACCTACTCCATATTGGTTCCTGCTAGAGGTGACAGATTCTGCTAACTCTGGACCGTGACATTCTGGGTCAAGGTTACACATGCTGCCTCTGCCATCAGAACAGCCCAGTGCTAACATATCCCTTCTTTCAGGGAAAGGTCGTAAGAAGTCTTCTGTGGCATTCTAGTAGAATGGGTGATGGGCAAGACTTGAAGGGAAGTGCTCTGGAGACCAGGCCCTCTTTCAGATCCTCCTAGTCTAAGATGTGTCTCCAAGGAAACCCCGAGCTTGATTGCTTTTCTTGCTGTCAAGGGGAAGCTGAGTTTCCCTAAGGCAGAAATCACAGGAATTCACTCAACTTATCTGCTGGCCTGTGAGGGTGCTCGGGATTTGCGTGGTGAGGGCAGAGGTATAGCCAAAAAGTTGTTAGGAACTAAGTCTGGGATTAGAGAAACTAAGTTATCTTCCTGGATCTGCCACTTCTCCTGGATGAGAATTTGGGGGCAATTTCCTAAATAATATTTAGGAAAATATTTTTCTCACCCATGAAAAGGAATGATGATACTAGTTATGTTACTATATAAGATTTTGTGAGTTGTATCGATCCAATGGTTCAGCACCTAGCAGCAGGAGATATACCTGAAATTCCTTTTTGTGGATTCCACTACAAGAAAGTTCTCAGGCCTTCAAGTTCACTGCTCATTTGAATAAAAGAAAAATAGAAGCTAGAGGCTACTTCCCTTTGCTGCTGTCTTATGAAACAAATCCTCAATTTAGAACCCACATATTTGGCCGACGAAATGCCATCAGGAGACATGAGCTGGAACCTAGCATCCCCAGCCAGCAGCCCCTTCTTTGTATATGTATTATAGATCACAGTGCTTAATGCTGCTTTACTAACTCTTGTTAGGTTGATCTAAGCATATATTGTTTTAAACTAGTGGTCAAACCCACAATCTTATGCAAGCTAGGTGTATTCTCTTTCGCTGTGCCACGGTCCAGTTCCCCATCTTTGGTTTCTCCTGAGGCAGGGAATTGTTAAATTGCCTAGGATAGTTTGGAACTCAAGATCTTCCTGTCTTAGTGTCCTGAGTATCCGAGATTTTGTTTGCCATCGTACCTTCTTTCTTTGGGACTCTTTCTCCTTCAAAGAGGCACATAACAGAGACTTGTCGGTTGTTCTTGGCCATCAGAGAGTACAGAGCAGGAAGTCCCGTTTATTTTTGGGCTAAGACTTCAACCACCCCATACAGATGACCCCTAATGAGGTCAATACAGCAGAGGCAGCATCCACTCTGAAGGGCTGCTGTGCAGGGCCAGGCCCGTGCCTGGTGTGAGCTTGACTAGGGAGACTAAGGAGGCCAGCTGACTCGTACTGACTCCTTAGGCTGCCATCTTGTGGCAACTGCCCTTAGTCCAGTTCTGCCTGCCAGTTCTAATGTCTTCAAAGACGCCCCTCCTTGGTGTCTTACATAATACTCGCCTGTTTTGACATGTGGGGCTCGGAGTCTTAACCTCCTCTAGAGGAGAAAAGCAGAATGGGCAAGACAACTCCAGAATGGGGCTTCTCCGCGTAGGTCATCCAGGCCAGCGGTAGCTGCAGGGTGACCAGGCGATGTGTCTGGGGCAGCATGGCACTGGCACGAGTGAGGGTCACCACTTATGTGGCTGAGCACTTCTTATATACGAGCCTATTTACTCCTAACAACAGCCTACTGAGCTATACCCTGCTTTCCATCCCCACCGGCAACGGGCTCTCACCACGTAGTCCCATCCAGCTTAGAATTTGATATGTAGGCCAGGCTGGCCTTGAACTCACAGAGACCAGCCTGTTCCTGCCTTCTCAAGGCCTGGATTAAAGGTGTGTGCACTGCACCTGGCCTATTTCCCCCATTTACGGATGAAGAAACCAAGGCACGGAGACGTTGAAGCTCAAAATTTTGAAGTAAATTTGTGTTAGAATTGGAATTCAAAACTAAGGTTTTTCTAACTTTAAAGCCCATGTTCTACCATCCCCTACTGGCCTCCTGCACAGCCCTGGAGGATAGGCTGTGAAGCCGCATACCTGGGAGCCCGTCCTGGCTTAGCAACACTCACTCACTTCATCTCAAAGTGGTGCGTCCTCACAGGATGGTAGAAAGGACCAAATGAGCATGTCGGTACACTTAGTACAGTGCCCAGGACAGGTGAGGCCTCAGAATGGAGGCCTTCCCTTTGGTTTGGAAGGAAAGAAGTGGGGGCTCTCACCTTTCTGCTTTGACCCTCTACCTTTGAAGCCTCTTCCTCCTCCTTTCAGCTCCAAAACACTTTTTGTATTAACATCAGGAGTTCCTTGACCCCCAGGTTCATTTCTTCATCGAGTTAGCTATCTGGGCCTCACAGGAAAGTGTAAAGACCTTTGAACTTGAACTGAGGAGGTCTTGCCGCTAGTACAGCCTCTCTGAGCCTCAGTTTCCCCATCAGGGAGACAGGAGAGCTGTCCATACCCTGGGCTGATGGGCATGTGCGGTGCATATGCAACCACTTCCTGATTCCCCATCCACCGTAGACCATGATTAATCAATTGCAGCATCTTCGTTCGTGATCCTGAATGTGGCACAGAGTCCTCCCTCACACATGGAGGCAATCACTGTCAACTGCTTAGAGTTGAAATGACAGTTGGAGCCTCTGGGATATTTCTGGAGCCATTTGCTAAAGGACCCTTTCAGCTCTGCCACTGTGGCTCTAGCAACCGTACCCGGTGGTGCTGAGAGAAGGCAAGGAGCCTAGGTCTGACCCCTATAACGAGTGTATCTAGCAGCTTTGTCATTTTGGACAAGTAACTTACACTCCCTAAGCTCTGTTTCCTAATTTGTAATTTGGGAGTTTTAACACATGCTCTCTTTCTTGGCATTACCGTGAGACTGAAACCTCTGTAGCTTTTTGTCGGTGGGGCCTACACATTACAGCCACACCCTCTGTGTTTAGGACAGGGCCTGGTCCAGAGCAGCACGGTAGAATGTTAAATCTGTAGAAAGAGAAGGAGCCACAAACACATGCAGAATGTCTAGAGAAGCGGTACTCAGTCTTTACGGAATATAAAGGTAGTGACCGGAGCCCTTGCAGCATGTACATTCCAAGGTGCCAAGGAGATCATACAGATGGCTGAGGTGGGGCTTGGGTAGCCTGTTTTCAAGCGGCCATCCTAGGAATCCTGCTGTAGGCAGTCTGTGGGAAGCCTGGGCTCAGGATGAGCGTGGCAGTTAACACCATTAAGTCGGCCTGCCTTTGTTTTCCAGGAGTGCCTCACACCAGGGAGGGAGGTACAGGGAAGGATAACTGTGCCTGCTTCTCACACCTTGTTGGCTACCTGAGACACAGGTCCCCAGCTGACAGATGCTCTTAGCTGTTACACTCTGGCCTGAGAGGCATGCTCAGAAAGGTCACAAGTAAAACGAGAGCACCAGGGTCTGAGGCCATTCTCAGCTGTCTTGTGAGGATCCTACATAACTCTCCTCAACTTCAGCTACAAGCCCAGATCATGTTCTTTGTGAAGAAACAAGAACAGACTGGCTGGTGAATGTGTGTGTGTGTGTGTGTGTGTGTTTGTGTGTGTGTGCGTGCGCGCGTGTGCGTGCGTGTGTGCTCTGTGATCCCATGCTGATTTAACTGTCTACATGGATCCAAAAACAAGAAGTAGAAAGTAAAAAGCAAATTAACATCTGGGCCTTTTATTCTTCTTCTCTGCATTCAACAAGCAGAGAGCTTTGCAAAGCCCTATTCTGTAGTTGGTTGTTTTTCTACTCTTACTCTTTGGACTGTTTTGCTCTTTATTCTTTTGGGGGACCTGCCACCCAGCTCCCAAATAAATACATGGAGGCTTATTCTTACTTGTAAATGCCCGGTGTTAGCTTGACTTGTTTCTAGCCAGCTTTTCTTAAATTATCCTGTCTACCTTTTGCCTCTGGGCTTTACCTTTTTCTGTTTCTGTATATCCCTCTTTATTTCTTATTCTGTGGCTGGCTGTGTAACTGAGTGGCTGGCTCCTGATCTCCTCCCAGATTTCTCCTTCTGTTTATTCTCTCTGCCTGCCAACCCCCACTTATCTTTCCTCCTGCTTCACTATTGGCAATTCAACTCTTTCTTAGCCCAATCAGGTGTTCTAGGCAGGCAAAGTAACACAGCTTCACAGAGTTAAACAAATGCAACATAAAAGAATGCAACACATCTTTGTATCATTAAACAAATGTTCCATAGCATACACAAATGTAACACATCTTAAAATAATATTCCATAACATCATTCATTAGGTAGAAATGGAAGTCTCTCAACCTGTGCTTCAGCGTGTGCTAAGGCAGTCTATATGGAGATAGCTCCCATCACAGGAACCCCTGCCAGCTCTCTGCTTTCAAAACCAGGGCTCAGTGGGCATAGCCTGAAATTCCTCTGGTCTCTTGGTACTGAATTTGGAACACCAACTGATGTTTCTCAACTGATGGCCCCGCATCCCTAGTGATAGTGTCTTGGGTTCTTTGTCTCCCTGAGTTCTGCTGTGGTCCCCTGCCCCAATTTAGATACTCCACTGTGTCTGTTTCTGCAACTCTTCAAACCCTACTAACTCATGACAAGTTCACCAGGACTTAGGACAAGCAAGACATCATCAAAATTGGGTTAAAGGAAGCCTAGCCTGAGCCACATGCCTGCTTTTGCTTGGTCTTAGATGGCTAGGAATATTTTGGAGAATGTTCTTGCTGAAGTAAAGTGTGACACCTGGATGTCCCACTCAATACCCAGACTCCTTTAGGGCTCCCTGCTGCCCTAGCCAGTGCTTCCTTTCTCCCAAATGAAACCAGATGACTGGGGTGGGCAGCAAGGGTAGTTTGAAGGGACCCAGGGAAAGTTGAGCTTCTGATCCACCAACTGCCCCAACCTGCTTCTGAACGGGTTTATCCATGAACAAACACCCAAATTTCTTTCATCTCCCAATCACCCAGAATCTGATCCCTTATTTAGTCCTGAAACGCGGAAGCTAATCTTTTATTTATCTCTACTGTAATCCCACTTCAGGCTCTGTATGGAACATTCCCACTAGGGAACAAACTCTAGGATTTCAGAAAGACCCCCAGTTGGGAAAGTATAAGGGTTTAGGAGGGAAAGTAAAACCAGGCTGAGGATGTTTTGGCTCCGTGTGTGAGCTGGAGGAAGAATGCAGATCATTTGGGTTCCTGGGGTAGGTAATGAGCTTTTTGGGTAAGCTCCTGATCACTTAGCCACAGAGGATGGGGGAAGAGCGGGGATGCTTTGCTGAGATATCTCACAGCCTTTTCTTTTTTTTTTTTTTTCCTTTTTCTTTTTGGGTTTTTGAGACAGGGTTTCTCTGTAATTTTGGAGCCTGTCCTGGAACTAGCTCTTGTAGCCCAGGATGACCTCGAACTCACAGAGATCTGCCTGCCTCTGCCTCCTGAATGCTGGAACTAAAGGCGTGCACCACCACTGCCTGGCTTCACAGTCTTTTCTTAATGGCATCTTGGCCCTAAAGCCAGAAAAAAGATCACTGAAAGTCACTGCTGCTCAGAGTGTAAGTTTTACTCCTGGTGGATTGGAGCCAAACTGCAGAATCAGCATGGAAGATAGGGACAATGCGGTAGGTAGAGAGAAGGCCTGCCCCTTCTCCCCATCTGCCCAATCTCAGCCAGTTGACCCAAACGCGTGGCCTCTGACTGGCTTCTAGAATACCCTCTCTGTTCATTTCCACCTTCATCTCCCATTCATCCCCTCTGCTCTGGTCTGTCACTGGTGTTTCTGAGATTCAGCTTCAAAACGTAGAGATGGGTGGGTCTTTGAGGTCTAGTCTAACACCTTCCCATTTAACAGATGTGAGGTAATAAGAGCCTGAGAAGAGGTGGGGCTTTCCCCCCAGAGTCTCATCACTCAAGAAAACATAATGGTTAGTTTCTTCCATTGTTCAGATCTGTGTACCTAGGGCTGACTCATTCTCAAGAGGCAAATGTGTTCTTGTGACCAACATCAGCATCTCTTCTGAGTGAGGCCCTATGGCTCTGCCTCTACCCTGGTCTACTTCATTTTTCCTGCCTCTTCATTTGGAAATTATCTGATGGTCTCCAGAGAAAGATTTGCAAGCACTGTTGGTGTCTTTCAGTGACCCTAGCTGGGATGTGCTGTATATGAGGAGCCGCAGGAAACTCTTCAGAAGGACGCCTCTGTCCTTTGGGATCTCACTAGAGACTGTCTGTTAGTTCATGTATGGTGCTACACCAGGATTCCCGAGGCATGGTGGCTTCTCAATAACAGGACTTTCTTCATCACCGTTCTGGAATCTGGGAAATCTGTCATCAAGGTACCATGAAAATCTACATCTGATGAGGGCCAGCTTCCTGCTTCATGCATGGTGTTAGGGTTCTCTACTATTCCAACAATGGCTGTCTTCCAATGGGAGGTCTAAGAGTCCAATAGCTGTTCAATCCCATGATGCTGGGTGCCTCCACTGGTCTTCTGTAGATGCCAGAATCCTGAAGAACTAGGCCCTAATGCCGGTGAAGGAATGAACTTGCCAGCGAGAGTGAGGGCAAACAGGCAAGATGCAATCCTTTCCTTCTTTTGTGTTCTTTACATAGGCTGACAAGAAAAGGTATGGGCCAGATTTCAGGCAGATCTTTTCACCTTCAAAGATCCAGACATAGGGTAGGTCTTCCCATTCCAAACGATTCAATCAAGAAAAGCCTCTCTCATGTGTACCCAGCCACTTGGGTCTTAGTTAATCCTAGATGTAGTTGAGTTGACAATCAGAATAGCCAGATCACAGGGTATCTTCTGGAGTGTGGTTACATGGTGGAGAGGCAAGACAGCTCTTTGGGTCTCTAATCTCATACACGAGGGATCCATCTCCAAGACCTAATTACCTCCAGAAGCTCCTTCCTCTTGCTACCAGCATATTGATCACCAGGTGTTCAGCATACAAATTTATGGGGATGATAAGCATTTGGATTACATCAGAAAGAAAGAAAATTGTTAAGATCTGTAAGACCCAGGGCACCTGCCTTAGTCCATGTTCTATCTTTGTGAAGAGATGCCATTACCATGGCAACTCTCATAAAGAACATTTATTCCGGGCTGGCTTACAGAAGTTTGTTTCATTGTCATCATAGTGGGAGCGTGGCGGCATACAGGCAGACATGGTTCTGAAGTAGCTGAGAGTTCTACATCTGGATACAAAGACAGCATGGGGAGAGAGAGACGGGGAGAGAGAGACAGGGAGAGAGAGATAGGGATAGAGAGAGAGTTAAAGAGAGAGAGAAATAGAGAGAGAGATAGAGAGAGAGAGAGAGAGAGAGAGAGAGAGAGAGAGAGAGAGAGAGAGAGAGAGAGAGAGATGGGCCTGGTTTTAACTTTTGAGACCTTAATTCCCACCCACAATGACACCAACAAGGCCAAACCCACTGTAACTCTGGTACACAGGGTATCTGATATTTGACCCTTGAGAACCACTGGTTTAGGGGGGTTATCTTTGAAGTGGACCAACTCTCTGTTCCCAGCAGCCATTACTTACTTTTTTAAAAAAATTCTTCTTTCATACAATACACTGACTCAAGTTTCTCCCCACTTCGCCCAGACATCCTGTCTCCCCGCTCATGTCCGCTCCCCCCAGATCCACTTCTCTTCTTCTGTCCCCTTTCAGAAAAGAACAAGCTGCCCAGGAATCCCAGAACTTTGAAGGAAGAGGCAGGAGGATCTCTGAGTTTGAAGTCAACTTGGTTTACACAGAAAGGCTCTGTCTCAAAAAAGGTAAAATTAATTAGCTAATCAGTAGAATATAGTATATTCATATGGAATTAAAATCTTTATTAGAAATAAATCCTGTCATCTTTTTTAAAAATAGAGTTTTGTAAAAATGCCAAGCAAAGAATATGGTATTTGGTATGAAACCTAATTGTTTACAAAACAACATAAATGTTACCTTTTATATCTACCCATACATAGTTTTTTTTTAAATACAACATTTATATATTGACCGAACTGGTAACAACTTGGTTATAATGACAATCGTTTTTTTTTTCCAGAGAATGTTATAAGGGCTGTGTGTGTTTAAAAATACTCATGACATTACATACAATATTTTTTTAAGAGTTAAAAAAACCCTCTAAAATAGTACAAGGAGACAACTGTCAATTCTGGGTTATGGTTCATTAGCATGAACAGTTTTTGAAAGCCAATTAGACAAATTTCTATGCTGTGGGATGCAGTGTGCCCTGATGAATAATTGTACCTGCCTACTTCTGTCTGAGTGGTGGGATTCAAAGTGTGTAACAACACACTCACTGTGCCCCTTTGCTTTGTTTTTGATTTTTGAGACAGGGTTTCTCTGTGTAGCCTGGCTGTCCTGGAACTGACTCCGTAGACCAGGATGGCCTCAAACTCAGAGATCCACCTGCATCTGCCCCCAGTGCTGGGATTAAAGACATGTGCCACCACATCCAGATGTCATTGTGCCCCTTTGTGATGAAACAATGTCACAGTTTCTTCTCCCCACTAAATATTACTTCCCCTAACTCTTATCTTAATAATAATCATAATAAAAAACTATGAAAGATCTAGTGCATTACATTTGTGTGTTATTTATTTATTTAAGTATTTATTTACTTTGATTGGCCTGGTTCTGACAAAGGTGTTAAAGAGAAACAGGGAGATGAAGTTGAAGAATGATATTGGTAATATTGTAAGTTCATTATTACAAAGAGAAGGGAAAATCCAGAGGCAAAAGGTGGACAGAATAATTTAAGAAAAGCTGGCAAGACAAAAATCAAGCTAAGGCTGGCCATTCATAAATAGATTGGAGAGAAGACAGAGGAGCATGGGAAGTAATGAAACACGGGGTAAATTGAAAAAAAAAACATCTTAGGGTTCAAAATATGTGACAAAATATCATGACCCAAAAGCAACTTGGGGAGAAAAGGATTATTTGGCTTACACTTCAGCATTGCTCTTTGTTCATCACTGAAGGAAGTCAGGACAGGAACTCAAGCAGGGCAGGATCCTTGAAGCAGGAGCTGATGCAGAGGTCATGGATGGACGCTGCTTACTGACTTTTGTCCCATGATTTGCTCAACCCACCTTCATATAGAACCCAGGACCAGCAGCCCAGGGATGGAACCACCCACCATGGGCTGGGCCCTCCCACATTGATCACTAAATGAGAAAATGCCTTAAAGCTGGATCTCATTGAGGCATTTCCTCAGCTGAGGCTCCTTCCTCTGATGACTCTAGCTTGTATCAAGTTGATACACAAAATCAGCCAGTACAAGAATCAGTTGAGTTTTAATCAGAATTTGGGATGAAACAGTCTGACAAGACTCGGCAGAAGGGGATGGAGGCGGAAGTAATAGCACGGGCTGTTGAGGTGATGGAGGCTGATGCCTGCCTATCTGTTGCCACTGCTACCACACAGGGGCCACCCAAACCTGGTTTCTCTTTTGATGGCTCCACCTGTTACTGATCAAGGAATTTATTTAATTTTTTTTTTAAAGACAGGGTGTCTCTGTGTAATAGCCCTAGCAGTCCTGAAACTCACTCTGTAGATTAGGTTGGCCTTGAACTTGGAGTTCTACCTCCCTCTGCTTCCTGAACGCTGGAGTTGAAGGCAAGTACCGCCATGCCTAGCTTGGTTTTTAAGATGATAAACAATGGGGCGAACCATCTCAGGTCTGAAACTGAGCACAAGAGAAGAACATAGTTCCCTACTGACTGCCGAGGAATGAAGGCACTGCCCTGCTGGTGCTTTGGTGCCTTCAAAGGCGCTGTGGTGACCCTAAAGTGATTCAGCGGACGGGAAGGATTTAAGGACAAGCTATCCCTTCCGCATTTCACAATCAGTCACAGATCCAACCTTCCAGGAGGCCGCCTCCATTAAAGTCAAGAATCTGTCACAACTTTGCAGGTTGTACAAAACAAAACAGAATGACCACACTTCGCCCTTCCCTTGCAAGGTAGCAAAGAGCTGTAGAGTCACTTCAATCTGCTGTGTGGGAAAATCTGTCTGTCTGGTTACCTGCCTACATACACGTTCAGCTAGAAGAAAACCAGGGCTAGACTGAGTGAGCTTAAGAACAAAAGGATGGTTTATCTAATAAGGGATAAGCAGTGAATTTGAAGAGTTACTATTTTAAGAAATGATCTCAGCCTCATTGTGTGACTTACCGCTCCTCTTAGCTGTTGGGAATGGTAGCTGGGGATCTGGCGTCTGCTTCTGTCACTCTCACCTTCTAACTCATAGCTACCATGCAAGAGTATACTTTCATTGGCTAGGCTGGTGTCCAGATCTGCAACGCCTGCTGGGAGATCTATTGCCTGGAACATGGCATCCAAGCTGATGGCCATATGCCAAGTGACAAGACTATTGGGGGAGGACATGACTCCTTCAACACCTTCTTCTATGAGACAGGCATTGGCAAGCATGTGCCCTGGGCAGTGTTCATAGATCTGGATGGAACTCAGAGTTGGTGATGAAGTTCACACTGGTTCCTACTGCCAACTCTTCATCCCCGAGAAGCTCATCACAGGAAGGAAGATGCTGCCAATAACTATGCGAGTGGACACTACACCATTGACAAGGAGATTGCTGATCTGGTTTTGGACTGAATTTGAACACTGGCTGACCAGTGCATAGCTCTTCATGGCTTCTTGGTTTTCAGCAACTTTGATGGGAAACTGGCTCTGGGTTCACCTCCCTGCTAATGGAGCATCTCTCTGTTGATTATGGAAAGAATTCCAAGCTGGAACTCTCTGTTTACTTAGGTCCCAGGTTTCCATTGATGTGGTTTAGACCTACAGTTCCTTCCTTACCACCTACCCCACACTGGAGCATTCAGATTATGCCTTCATAGTAGACAATGAGGCCATATATGACACCTGTTGTAGACACCTTGATATTGAGCGTCCAACCTACACCGCCTTATTACCCAGAGTGTATCTTCCGTCACTGCTCCCCTCAGATTTGATGGGGCCCTGAATGCTGACCTGACAGAACTCCAGATCAACCTGGTGCCCTCTCCCCATATAGGGAAGTGCCCCTTTGGCCACATATGCCCGTCATCTCTGCTAAAAAAAAAAAAAAAAAAAAAAAAAAAAAACAAGCCTACTATGAGCAGCTTTCTGTAGCAGAGATCACCAAAGCCTGCTTTGAGACAGCCAACCAGATGGTGAAATGTGATCTTTGCCATGGTAAATACATGACTTGTTGCCTGCTATACCATGGTGATGTGGTTTCCAAAGACGTCAATGCTGCTATGGCCATCATCAAGACCAAGTGCAGCGTCTGGTTCGTGGATTGGTGGCCCACTGGCTTCAAGGTTGGCATTAATTACCAGCCTTTCACTGTGGTACCTCGTGGAAACCTGGCCAAGGTTTAGAGAGTTGTGTGCATGCTGAGCAGCACCACAGCCATTGCTGAGGCCTGGGCTCGCCTAGATCACAAGTTTAATCTGATGTGTGCCAAGTGTGCCTTTGTGCTTGGTATGTGGGTGAGGACCTGGAAGAGGGGGAGTTCTCTCAGGCCCATGAGGACATGGTTGCCTTAGAGAGGGACTGTGAGATTGGTGTGCTGAGGAGAGGGCGAGAAAGGAGGAGAGGAATATCTGTCTGTTCTTTTGTTTGTTTGTTTTTGGTTGTTGGTTTTTCAAGACAGGGTTTCTTTGTCTATGGCCCTGGCTGACCAAGCTGGCCTTGAGCTCAAAGAGATCCTCCCGCCTCTGCCTCCCAAGGGGTTAAAGGTGTGCCTCACCACTGTCTGGCCCAATCCATTCTTTCAGCTCTGTTATCATGCCAAATTCCCAAAACTTCAGCTTCAATATTAGCTGACAGACACCAGTGGTTCTAATCGTGTTATTTTCCTTCTGTGATCATGTCTTATCTTCTTCATGTGTACCTGTAAGGTTTTCCCGTGATGTCTCAAAGAGAAAGCTTTAAGAAGAGGCTGCCTGGGATAGGTAGCAGAAGTCAGCCAGGCTTCAGGGTGGGGGCTGCTATGATGGACAAATATGCGATGGAGAGGTGGGAAAGAGAAAACTGGAGCTGTCTCTGTGCTGTAGAGAGGCAGAAATGGGGATGAATTGACAGTGACGGTGTTGACCCCTGGGGCCATGGTGATGTTCAGGTCTGTGCTGCCACAGGGAGGGGGAGGGGGCATGTCTGGGTCTGAGGTTCTACTGCAGCCCGAGTCTGTGGTGGTCCATGTTACCATCAAAGGCCATGCCATGTCCAAGATCTGTGCTACAGCCTGAATCCTCATTGATGTCTGTAGCTTATGCTGACACACAAAGCCATGCTGATGTCTGTGGTCTGGGCTGCCTCCAAGGGCCTCTTCTGGGTTAGTAATTCTACAGCAGCTGGAGCCTGTGTTCGTGATCTACAGAAACCATGTGGAAGCCCAGAATCCATGCCCCAGCTGACCATAGAGAGCAAGCAAACTGTTTTTGAGGAGTTTCCCACTAAATATTCCATTTAAATACTCAAATAGGGTGAATTCTTTATAGTGAAGCATATTTCCCATAGTTAACTCTTTTTAAATTTATTTATTAGATTTAAAAAAAATATCAATCCAAGTTCCCACTCCCTTCCATCCTCCCATATCCTCCACATAGCCTCCAACCCCAACCCCATCTAATCCTCAAGATGGTGAGGCACATTGCCTTGTGGAAGGTCCAAGGCCCTCCCTACTACATCTAGGATGAACAAGGTATCCATCCAAAGAGATTAGAATGCCAAAAAGCCAGTACAGGCAGTAGGTATAAATACTGGTGCCACTACCAGTGGCCCCTCAGGAAACAATGTTTACTCTTTATGACTGTCTTTTTCTTCCTCTCTTTCTGTCTCTTTCTCTACTCTCTCCTCTTCGAGAATATTCTCACACATGCTTGAGAAGCATTATAGTTAAGAATGAAAATCCGGCCCCTTCATACGATCATGTCTGTGTTTGTGCATGGATGTATGTATGTAATTATACATAATGGGGGTCAGCTGACCCAATCTTGTGTGTGGTGTTCTTGCTGTGTGGCCATCAGTTGATAGGAGAGGTCGCCACACTTTCTTAATTGCATCTTCATTGTAATTTCCTCAGCACTTAAATGATATGTCTCTGTATTGACTCCATGAATATATTGATATCCTATTGGAAAATTAGTTAAAAGACAGGATGACGTTTGAGTGATAATTCTGTCTGCCAAGGCGAATAACCTTTTTAAAAAAAATCTCCGAAAAGTTTCCCCTAATTTTGTTCTTTCCTTCTCCTAAGATCTTTACAAAATACTGGGTATCTCTATGACATTCTTAGACACAAGAGATTTTGATTTCCCTGATGCCCCACCTCGCTCTCCTCTTGCAGGTTCTGTTCTGATTCCGAAGGATCTAAGGACTCTGAATTCCCTCTAGCACTTCTTTTACCAAGTCCTGCAACATCCCATTGGGAGTCAAACACCCTATGGAGTGAGGATAACCTGGTCTTGGGATGGAGTGTCTCCTCCTCCCAAAGGCTGGAATGCATGGAGTGCCTTCACTTGCTCTGCTGGTGATCTTTCCACTGCCCTAGGACTAGACTGAGGGTGGGGCTCCCCACTTCAAATTTCCCAATCCAGACAAACAGCCCAGGATTAACCTGGTTCCTAAAACAGGTGTTTTAGTTTATTCGAGGTCTGATTGAGTTGAGAACCAAGAATACACACCACACATGCTCTGTCTACGAAGGTCCTCTTACCCTCTGATTTTATTCTGGATTTGTGCAACTAATTTATTTATTTATTTTTGTTTCTTTGCGTGTGTGTGTGTGTGTGTGTGTGTGTGTGTGCCTGTTGTGGCTTTTGGGTACTGCAGGCATCAAAAAGCCGGCGGTGGAGTGGTTGTCCATCCTGTGGTATCATCAAGTGTCTTCTTCATGTGGATGCTGCAAGGACACTAAGTCCTTTGATGTCAGTGGTTCTCAAGCTTCCTATATCTCGACCCTTTAATACATGTTCGTATGTTGTGGTGACCCCAAATCATAAAATTGTTTCTGTTGCTTCTGATTAACTGTAATTTTGCCCAGGTAAAAAAACTGTCATGTAAATGTGCAGGATCTCGTATTTGGGACCCAAGGGAAAGGCTCCTTTGACCCCTCAAAGGGTTCTCCACCCATAGCTTGAGAGAGAACCTTTATTCTAAGTGCTGAGCCATCTCTCGGGCCACACTGATCATCTGTTATCTTTCACATTGCCTGATGTAGCTCAGCTTACACTCTCTCTGTTTCTGAGTGTCGCCCCAACTCCTGGGTCATCTGCCTTTACCTGGATGACAGGCATGCCCCACCACCCACCCACATTGTGCCCACCCTTCATTTTCTCTCTCTAATTTAACACACACACACACAGAGACACACACACACACCCACACACACACACAAGCGCGCGAGCACCTACACACACACACACAGAGACTGAGGGGGTAGGGACGGAGAGAGAGAGGTCTCTCATTAAGCCATTAACCACACCATATAGTTTGGTCTATATATTTTATTAATAATAAGTGATGTTGGAAGTAGAAACATTGCTTTGAAAACAAAAGCATTTTGCAGTAAGAAATGAGTTTGAGTTTCTTGGATAGCAAGCCAGACTTCACAGAAATCTGGTATCCTCAGCTTCTCAAAGGCAG
>NW_026067914.1:14014961-14016505 GCF_014885135.2 Alexandromys fortis | reverse complement strand
TGAGGTCTCAGTAGTCCTCATTGTCCACTATGTTCAGCAAGTCCGGTTTTAATCCAGGCTTTTTCAGACCCAGGCCAGCTGGCCTTGGTGAGTTCCCGATAGAACATCCCCATTGTCTCAGTGTGTGGGTGCCCCCTCGCGGTCCTGAGTTCCTTGCTCGTACTTTTGAGGACACGTGGAGAAGTACGACAGCCACTCAGTGATTTGCTTAGACAAGAAGTAATATGTACTTGGATACAGAATTGTTTTAATGAGAGACATCAGATTACAATATTATCCTGCAGATTTTATTTTGTATCAAAGAAAATCATATTCTGAGTAGTCATAAACTTTAGGGAGGCACTAGCGAAGACATTTGTGCATGCTAAACTGAAGCAGCGGTTTCTTGAACATGAGAATGAACCTCCTCCATTGTACTTCATTGGCATTCATTTCATAGCAGAGGGAGGGAAAATAATCTCTTGGGAAATACAGGCAAATGGCAATTACAAAATTGCTCCATGCCTCCCTATTATTCATCTCACATTAAGCACAAATATTCCAAACCACAGAAAAGAGCTATGGCAAACTCATTATTGAAAAACTTCCTAATCTCTCTCAAGTTCCCCTAAAATATGCATCACTCTGGCAGTACTGCGGCAGTGAAGTCCGGTATCACTTGATTTTTGTCTTGTTTGTTTTTCTTTTCATGTTGATTAGGTTGGTTCAGTCCCACACTAACCTGCAACATTTATCATTTTGCATATGTGAATAGAACACAAACTCAAAATTATTTGAGAAGGAAGAACACGTATTTCCCTGCTATTACCTAAATTGTGCTTTTTAGATGAATGTGGAGCATTATGGTGAAAGGGCTGGATTTTCAAAGTAATGTGCATTAAATCGTGGGCCTCTCTGGCTTATTTGTTTCTCTTAACTACCACTGTGATTGTTGGCTGTTTGAAAAACTATATTTCACAGACCGTAGTTAATGGAGCTCAACTCTTTTAAGTTGGTATGATTAAGCTGTGAGATGAATACTCCCTTTCTGATCATGAAGCATTTTTGATCGTGGAACTGAAAACAAGGAGAGGAGGAGTTTGCATGGAATGCTAAAAAAATTAAATGACAATTATTCTTTAAGAAGTTGCTGGAAAGCAACCAAAGAACTTGTCATTTTCAAAAACATAAAGGATGTGGCTGGACAGATGGCTCATAGCTTAAGAGCACTACCTGTTCTTCCAAAGGTCCTGAGTTCAATTCTCAACAAGCACGTGGTGGCTCACAACCATCTGTGATGAGATGTGAATGAGATTATTTTTACTCTCTTCTAAACTGCAGGCATACACTTTATGCATAATAAATAAGTAATTTTTTTTTTTTTTTTTAAAAAAAAGAACTACCAGCCGGGCGATGGTGGCGCATGCCTTTAATCCCAGCACTCGGGAGGCAGAGGCAGAGGCAGGCGGATCTCTGTGAGTTTGAGACCAGTCTGGTCTACAGAGCTAGTTCCAGGACAGGCTCCAAAGAAGTCACAGAGAAACCCTGTCTCGAAAAACCAAAAA
>NW_026067914.1:13987482-14009540 GCF_014885135.2 Alexandromys fortis | reverse complement strand
TTTAAAAACGGGGAATAAATTTACTAACATTTATTGAAAAAATGCTGTAATTTGAGGCTGTTTTGTATCTAAGTTGAGACTCCTAAATTTATTAATTTTGAATTAATTAGAACTTATTTGCCTTGTAGTAAGGGAAGATACTAATTAAAGTTTTATATTTGGCTTGAAAATGTATTCTAACTTTGGAGAAAATGAACAAAAAGTGACATTTGACAACCAAAATGTAGTAGCAAATTGTGAAATGATAATAGCTCAAAAAAGAACAAAAGATTCATACTAGATGAATTTGTTCAATTTGTTTAGTATGCATGGATTATTTTATATTTTATGATATATTTTAGGCAATCAGATTGTTGGATTTTGTTTCTTTTATCCATGGTTTTGATGACACATTTAGCTGCTAAAATAGAAAAGGTTCTAGCAGTACAAAACTATTAGGAATTGGAAGGATTCCACAGCTTTAATAAAAACAGAAGGAAGAATTGCTTATGCAGAAATGTGAACTTTATCTTAATGGCATAAAGTATAATGAAATTTCTGCTTTCTGTTTTTATCACAGATGTGCTATTCTAAATCAACTAAACTTTGGGCTTTGCTCTTAGAATTTCATCATCTCTGCTGAAAAGCATAAAACCACACTGTAAATATCGATAACATCTTCAAATTTCAATAAATGTCAGGTCAGAATAAAGTCCAGGAAAATGTGTGTCCTTGCTGACAGCTGCTCAAAGAATCATTTATTTAAATGTAACTTCATATTCTTTTACTCAGAAGTACAACTGAATGCATATCAATTATAAGACACATTTGTCTGAAAATTTATACTAGAATATAAATTTGTTCCTGTTTCACTCTCTAAGATGGTCTTTCACTGTTATAATCAAGAAGAGATGGTTTAAGGTTATAATTTTATCAGTTAAGTATTTAATATTCTTTTAGTGACACAGATTTCTGTAGTTACAATATAATATTTATTCTTTATATAAACCAAAGAGATAAGATGTAATTACTTTGGATAGGAATGCACATAGGCATAAACATAATTTTAGTTCAAATAGTCTTTGAAATGCTTACAAATTAAATTCATCATGAATTTTGAACATCTACCAAAATGATAATATTAGGTAACAAGGATGTATTTTAATTACAAAAATATTTCATTTGTGATTATGGTATGATGTGTATTCTGTGGTGGGTAAATTTCCCAGTGACTCAATGTCCTACCTTAAAGATGAAATAGAAAGAGGCTGCATATATCTAATTCTGAAAGACAAGGTTAGAATATTGATAAACTAAATCTACGCCTCTGTTCACAAAGTCTTTAGGACTGTTGTGTAGTGTGTCTATTTTGGGTGGGAGGAAATTAAACTATAAAATTGTTAAGAGCATATAAATGGGGGCAGTATTTGAAATTTTACTGTTTTACTGTTTTTCAATCCACTATTTTAACAATTCTGTTGATCATGGAAATTCTATTATTGTTTTTTGCTTGTATTTTCTTAACAGACACAGGTAGTATGTTATAGGGCCCAAGAGAAATGCTGATTTAACTACAAGAGACACTGGAATTTTCGAGGTTGTCCAGTACAAAGGAAAGAATCATAAGAATAAGACATACAAGATCACTTTCCCTCATTTTCTTTTTCCCTTTCCTTTTGTTATCACATTTACATCAGACAAACCACTCTCAAGGATTCCACTGAAAGATTATTCATCAAGCACTAATATGATTTGGATATATTTTTTTCGTCATGAGATTTCTCCATTTCTCTCAATGTCCTCTCTATTCATAGCCTTTATGAGGAACCCTCGGTCTTTTGTGCTGCGTTCTTGATGTATTTGTGGCCTGTACTTTGGACTCTATGTACTTGTTTATTTCAGAAAACTATGGTTCTCTGTTAGGTGACTGCCACATGATCGTGATGTCATTGTTTGGGTTACAGCCAGCACATTTACTTCTTCCTTTTTAAAGCACATTATGCTCAGTACATCA
Organism: Alexandromys fortis; assembly: GCF_014885135.2. NCBI lineage: Eukaryota > Metazoa > Chordata > Mammalia > Rodentia > Cricetidae > Alexandromys > Alexandromys fortis. Next base: position 14,007,547 of record NW_026067914.1, on the reverse strand, counting down.
GTCCTGTGCTAGGGATGCATAAATGATCCCCTTTGACGTGATAAAGCAAATAATATTACACTTGCAACCCTTCACAATTAGACAGTATTCTGCTATTTTATTTTTTGGTGTGTTCTAATTGAATTGTTGAGTATACCCTTTCTCCCTATGTATATATTTACTTACATATATACTATTTTATTTACTCTTGTGGAATTGTGTACATTTCTACAGTATCTTCAGATCATAACTGTCTTCCACAACCTCCTTACCTACTAGACCCCACTTCCAGTTTTCTGTTCACTTCTTCTTTTTCAGCCCACTGAGTCTGGGGAGACCTGCCTATATGCTCATGAGAATGGCTTCAAGTGAAGCTTCGGCTATCTATTGGGACCACACCTCTAAAAAATATAAAAGGACTCGCCTTAAAACAGGAAATTATTTGAGAGTTTGTGTGCATGATTTTGTCTTTCCTCTTCTCTATCTTGGGGGAATCAGTTTTCAACACATCTTCTGGTGACCATAATGCCTCCATCCCTGAAGGAAAAATAAAAATGCTGGCTCTTCAGTGAGCTTCCAATTTTCATTATTTTTCAGCTTGAAATCTAACTTTAAAAACTTTTTGAAGATGTTTTATTATCACCCACTATAAGTAAAACAGTGTCATGGTTGTCTAAGACACACTACTTTAAACTCTAGCAAGAAAAAAAAAAGAATTTTAAACTTTTGATAAACTCTGATACAGTAGACAAAACAGTGTGAACTTTAAATTTTAAGTAGAAGTAACAACTCAGCATCTATCAAGCCCCTCACCTAATCTACTTATACACACCACTATGTCATTAATGATGTATAACACAGGATATAATTTTCTATAACATATTAACATTATGTATCTAGATCAGGCATGGGGGTGTCCACCTTAATCCCTGAACTTTGTATGTTGGTGGGTGTATCTCTAAGTTTGAGGCTAGCCTTGTCTATAAGAAGTTACGGAACAGCCAGGGCAATGAGGAGAAACCTTGTCTAAAACAAAACAGAACAAAAATTATTAAATAAATAAGCCTTATGTAGCACTGGGAGACCAAACTATATAAGAAGAAATTAGACATCAAGTCACTGTGATGCTGGTGACGGTATCTTCCCCTACTTCTTGAATTATTTTCTAATTATATATTAGAATTATGTGTTTTCACTATTCTAAATTATGAAGAATTTTTAGATATGTTGTGTGCTCTTCCACAAGTTGTTTCTTTATCTAAAAAAATTCTGATTTGTTTGGACTGAATTAAAAAAAATCAAGCAATAATCCAAGAAGAAAGGAGTGAATGCTTTCAGATTAGAATGTTATATACCACCACTGAATAAAATAACTACCTTCTCTCAGGTGTGTTTCTGTGAATTTGAAAATATAACCATTCATGATTTCTTCTACAAAACAATTTTGTTTATTTCTTCTCCCTTCTCCTTTCTCCCTCAATCACTTTATTCTATGGACCTTACATTTAGAAGTGCTGTAGAGAAAATATGCTAATGGTCCGACTATATAACAAGAAGTAATTTCATACAGTGGAGCATATGACAGGCACAACAACAGACACAGACTGCTTTATTCTAGTAACATCATCCTCAACCATCTTTCCACCACCCGTCATTAATCTGGCTACACAAAAAAGGAAAGAAAAGTTTCTCTTTTGAACATCAGAAACCTATTTTGACAACCTGTCTTTCAAGACTAACTTGGTTTAGATTTCAAATTTGTTTCACATCAGTATAGAGGTGTTTTACCTGTGCTAATATACTTTAAGATGAAATATTGATTAACGTCATCATGACACTTCCCACAAAGAAGCAGGTGAGTGCAGCTTAAAGGTAGAGACTATTGATGACTTGGAATTAGATGATTAAATCTGCATCACTGTATTTATAGCTGAATCCATTTGAAAAAAATATAATTTGAAACATTTGCCATCAAATTATCTTAATTGCTATTATAATTATAGCTACTCAGTAGAAGAGAAAGAAAATTAAAATTGAATTAGGCTAAACTTCTAGAAAGCAAACATAAATTGCACACTTATCACTGCATTTAACAAAGAAAAGCAAAACATGTATTCTTATTCAGACTATATTAGGGGAGCAAAGGTCTTAAAGTGCATAACTGTATGACTTGGGCAATAACTTAAGTGTTAGGACCTTAGTTCATCAATTTAAATATTAACAGTATAACAAGTGTCATGATGGGTACTACATAGGATTGAATAAGGTGAGGCAAAAGCCATGCTCAACATAAAAGTGTTCAACAAATGCCAAGTATGTTAAGTTCCTTTGTAAAATTAGATTTGGTTTATTAATTACAAGATTCTAGACTAAGTCAGAGGAAATATAAATCTTCAAAGACCTCATGAATTGACAAAAGGCAGCCTGACAAAGTGATTCTAACTGCTATGTTTTGGTTTTCACAGCAACATTCTGAAATTACAGGCTTCATAAAGTAACATATTATGCAAACCATCTAAGGAAAGCAGAGTGAGAAAATGTGCAAGGCATTTGCCCATGACTTTGATTCCTTTGTAACACTGCATATAAAAATGTTCAAAATAAGCCCTTATTTTAATGAATATAAAAATCTAGAGAGAATATTCTTGGTGTATCAAGGAGAATAAGAATGATGGAATATACTTTTTTTTTAAAAAAAAAAAGAAGGCAAGTCAAAATGATGAGACAGAATCTTTCTTATACAGTCTGCATCCAATTTTAGATATGAATAAATGCTTAAATATACTTCATATGGTGAATAAAAAAAGATCAAACTCTTGAAAACAAAGCCAAGCATGAGGAAAATGAGCATACTTTAAGGGCTGGCTGGAGTCCTTGCCTTGGTCTGCCTTAAATTATGCATTTTTTTCAGTGCAAGGTAACATAGCTGTATACATAGCCATCAATGCATAGAACTAATATTAATTGGGTCCCTGATCTGTGGCTAAAAAAATATGTAAAAGATACGCTTCTTGTGAAAACACACAAGGTCCTTTCTTCTTTTCTCAGTTTAAATCCCTTCTTTAAAATTCACGTCAATAGATTAGTATTTGCCTCAAGAGACCAAATGATAAATTTTTTATGTGAAAGTAATTTCAGTGTGTTACAAGAGAATGCACTTCACATTAAACTTTGCATAGAATGTTTTTTTTTTTTTATCAACTATAATGGTCTGTTTGTTCTATGTGTTTGGAACTGAGAAGAAGGCATAGATTTCAAGACATACTCTCCAGCTCATTTTAACTAATAATAGATCATGCCCAACTTCCTCACTTTGCTGTATGCCACTGGAACAGAACTCCTGAGACCTTATGACTTATAAGCAACAGTTAATTTTCCTACTTATGAAAGGTGAGGATCAGGAAGAAGACGGATCTGGTGAGAAGCTGCTTTCTCATGGCAGAAGGCACTAAGTGTTCATGTTTAACCTTAGAGCAAAGAAAATAACAATACTCACCACATAAGGATGCCCTCACATGGTAACTAATTCAGACTTCCTTCATTTATCCATTGTTGAGACAGATTGGTTGCAATCTATCAACAACTTGAGCACCTCAAATGGTCACATTGCCACATTGGGGTTTGCTATTTTTTTCTCTTACTCTTTTGGCTCTTTGTTGGGCCCACCATTATGCTACCAAATAAATAAAGCCAGTGTGTTATTGTTTGTTATGAATGCCTACCTTAGCTTGGCTTATTTCTTAACATAGATTGTCCTGTCCTGTCTAACTTTTGCCTCCGGGCTGTTGTATTTCCCTATTCTATGTTCCTTCCTTTACTTCTTACTTCTTTACGAGCTGTTTGGATGGGTGGCTGGCCCCTGAAATCCTCCTGTCCTTTCACTCCTTGGTCTCTAACTTCCAAATTTCTCCTCTTATTTATTCTCTCTGCCATCAAGCTCCGCCTATCCTTTCTCCTGCCTAGCTATTAGCTCTTCAGCTCATTATTAGACCTATCAGGTGTTTTAGGCAGGCAAAGGAACACAGCTTCACAAAGTTATACAAATGCCACACAAAAGAATGAAGCATATTTTGCATCATTAACCAAATGTTTCACAGCATAAACAGATGCTACACATTATCAACTAATCTTCACAACAGTGGCTAAATACCAAGTGCTTGCTTTCTAGGGGACACTGATTACATAAGTGACTAAGTCTTTATTTCTGGGTATTTGGTATAACACCACACAGAGAACAATCTTATTTTTCTATAGTTGCAGTAAATATTATTATAGTAAATTGTCTGAATTCTTCCATATTTATGCATTTTGAAGTATGGTCTGCATACTTCAGTAATTGTTGTTTTAAATACTTATTATTATGTTTCTTAAGTACCTAGTATAATACAGAAAATTTATAACATAAACATTCATTTTCATTTACAATATTCTGAAGCTAGATTAATTCACTTGCAAAATCATAACCAAACATTTCATGAAAATGCTGACATAATTTAGGGAGAATAGATAACCAGGTATAACATATTAATCAAGTTAATACAGCAACACTGATTGATTGCCTTTTGGGTATACTTATTGTGGAAGTGTCAAAATTCAATGGCTAGAAGATAGAAGTGTTTTTCCTTTTCACTATTATTTACTGTTCTTGCACTCTGTATGCACAAAACCTTATGATTAGTGGCTTCTTTCTTTTTTAATTTTTTTTTTGAGACAGGGTTTCTCTGTGGCTTTGGAGCCTGTCCTGGAACTAGCTCTGTAGACCAGGCTGGTCTCGAACTCACAGAGTTCCGCCTGCCTCTGCCTCCCAAGTGCTGGGATTAAAGGTGTGCGCCACCATCACCTGGCTATTTTATTTTTTATGAAAGAAAACAAACTATCTTTTTTCATTTTATATACCAATCCCAATTCTCACTGCCACCCCAACTCCCATTCCCTCCACCATTCCCTCAACTCAGCCCCCATCCATTCTGCAGAGAGTGACTTCCTTCTCTAGGCTCATGACATGCTCTGTTACGGATAACATGATTTTATTTACTGAAGATCTGTACTTATAAACTGCTTATTATCTATAACTCCTTTCCCAAACAAAGGAAGTAACATTGCCAGAAAAATATTCCTGAGCATCTTAGTATTGACTTGAAATTGGAAAGTGGTATGGGGCCCGAATGAATGCATATCAGACAGGATACAGAGGGCTATTTAACCAGTAAAAGAGGATGAACAAAGGCATGGGAATGACAGATGAGTATAGATATGTATTCTTTTGAAATTACATTGCATTTTAGTTAGTTACAATGTTTTGAATTTTGAAACATTCAACTAACAAATGTTTCTGTTTAATTAAACCAGGTGTGTGGCTAACCATACACGGAACTTTGAAAATAACAAGTGTCATGGGATTAAGTAGATGTTATCCCAAGATTTACATTAAACATTGTGTAGAAAACACTTTTTATGTCAAATCTAAACACTTGTCCATGTTTACCCTCACAATGAAAAACAAAAACAAGACATAGCTTAAAAAATGAGAAATATAAAAACAAAAACAAACAAAAAAAACCCGAAATCACAAGACCTAAATATAATAGATGCTAATAACATAGAATCTTAAAGGTTTGATAAAGCCCTAGAAATATATTACCTTCTCATACCACATCATTTCTCCAGCCTTACACTACTAATATCAGTAGACTCATTTGAAACTATATCAAGGATTTTTTTCCCTGACATATCTCACATTGCTTATTTTTCATCATTGTTTTCATTAAATTAGTTATGATTTTGACTTTTCTTTGACTATAAAGATTATGTAAACTCTTCTACAATTGAATATTTTATTAAACCAACTGAATTTATGTTTCCAGATTACGGCTTCTTTTATTTTGTTCAATGTAAGTAGTCTTAAAATCCTTTCAAAGCAAGCAATATTTTATATGTTTTCATGAATAAAGACTTAAATGCTTTCTTTTGCTCCCTGGGGGACCCATCTCCAGGAGCACAAGGCTCAAAGGGAATTCACATAGTGGAGTACTATGACATTTTATCTGAAGAGGTGAAATGAAACTTACACACTCCCTTGAAGTTTTCCTTCTAACTCTCTTTATTCTTCCTTGTATTCTCATTCTTGATGTTTTTCTTCTAACTCTCTTTTTTCTTTCTTTTTCTCTATAGGTTATATTCTCCAAACAAATATTTCAGGCAATATGTAAATTACAATGTAGTAACATTCTATTTTTCAAATGATTACAAAGGATACAGGTTTTTAAAAAGCATGTCATTTATAACTCTTACATGATGAAACATTTACATATTATAGGTGAGAAATTATCTCCAAGAATCCACAAGCATCCATACCCAAGCAACTTGTTATAGATTAATGAAGTGTAGGCAAACAAGATGTTCTCCTCAACCACATCTTTTAGTGTCTGGCTGTGTTTTATGGTAACAATAGGACAAATCACTTTATTATTTATCTTGAAAGGTAATCTTGTAACGAATCTTAAAGGAATCACAAACTTAAGCTTCCATACATGAAAAACAATACTTTAAAATTAGAGAGAGAGAGAGAGAGAGAGAGAGAGAGAGAGAGAGAGAGAGAGAGCAGTAATGGGTACAAAAAATTAATCATTGCCTTGGCCACCAACCAATCCAAGCAAGAATGGTAGGCCAGCTAATAACAATTGCTCTGCTTTGGTTTTTGTTCTCTGAACACAAGGAGTTTCTTAGACAACTAAGTGCCAGTATAAAACTTTAGATTGTCTTCTTGGGTTTTTCATTTCAAAGCTATTTGACAGAAAACATCTTAGTCTAACCTTATTTTCAAGATTTTTGTTTCAGCTCTGATAAACTCTAAAACCTGTGAACATATCTCCCAACATTAAGATTAAAAGAATTTGTACTAACTGGACTATGTGGACTCAACTGTTTTCCTTATTCATTAACCTAAACCACAAACTTTATGGTTCCTCAATAGGAACTCATGTGGTCTAGTTGTAAGACCCTTGTTGATTTTACGCTCTGCAGTCTCTGCTTTATCAGAGGCACAGGCAACATTTTATTCCAACTTTACCTATGTTAATTTTTCCACTAAAATCACCTCTTTCATAATCCCTTACTATAGTATGTATTTAAAGAAAACCTCAGTCATCAAAATCCTTTTTACTCTAACACACTAACACTATTGTATAAAATCTTTATTTCAGTTAAACAATACAGCTTAGGAGGCAATCATCTTTATAATAATCCAAGATAAAAATGCCTGGAACAGGATATTTCCATGAGATAATCATACTACATTAAAGGCATGGGTATCTCCCTCACACCCATTCACACCATGCCAGATGCCAGAAAAAAATATCTTGCAGTGGCAACATGTGAAGGCACAGCAGAAGTAGAAGACATTATGGAGTCTGCACCTATTAGAGATTCACCCATCAGGGATTTTCCTCCCTGTGGGCTGTCACCTCAAACTTCAATTGCCACCTGCTGCTCCTCTGTCACGTCCACTGACAACTTTGTTTTATATATTTTTTCTTTTAAAAATTTTATATTAATTATATTTTCATAGAATATATCCTGCTGTTTTCCTTACCCCAGCTCTCCTAGATCTTCTACATTTCTCTACCAAACCAACGTTGTGTGCTTAATTCTCTCTCTAAAAATAAGACAAAAAAGTAGATAAACAAACAAATAAAATACAGAAGACAAAAATCAACCAGTCAAAAAATTAGTAAAATAAAACTGATATTTCTTCATATTATGAGGTACGTTCTTAAAAATGATTAACTTTCTTCTTCTTATAGAGAAAAAGTTTAAATGCAGTGTTTATATACCTACCTAGAGAGACAGGGTTTGTAGATAAGATTGCATGTGCATGTTCATGTATTGTATATGCATTCACATATATGTATATAGAAATATACATGTGTGATTAATATCATCTTAGTGAATAATTTTCATATTATCGAATAGGAAATTAATAGGAAACTTGCTTGTAAGTGACAAAAAGTCCCCTTCACACAGTTGGTTTGATCTTCTAATGAATGTGTCTCTGCAAACAAATTACAAGAAATCTTTATTCTACATCTAACTTTCCTGTCAAGCATGTTTCGATATGAATTGGGATCACTAACCAGGGAACAACAAACTCATTAACAATAAAAGGCATCTACTAATTGCTTAATTACAACACTCAATGGTGAATGCGCAGACAAATCTTTGCCTTGTTGACAATTACAACATATAAGAGAATCCTATTGTAAATGTGAGCGAGCAGGAGGACACCCAGATAAAAGAGTCAAACTGATTAATGAGATAGCACTCATGGGATCTTAGAGGCTTCTGGAAGCAAGATGATGCGTTCCTTTTGTTGTTTGTTTGTTTGTTTGTTTGATGTTTGCAAGTGTTGGTTCTAATGCAACTTTCTAGGAAATGTGGTGTACTGATTTGTAATAGTGACACATTAAGGACCATTGAACAATTTAGTCCATTGAAGCAGAAACTAAGAAGGTGATGAGTGCTGTAGAAAAAGACAATGGGAGCGTTTACATCAACTGAGAAACTATATAAAAGAAAAATATATACATGAAAAAGAATGACAATTTGATTTCACGTTTGGATATTAAGTGCAGAGTGGGAAGAATCATCAAATGACAAGAAGTTGTGATATGGCCAATGTCATAAAATGTTAAATCTCTTATCTTTTATAAGCACCTTTTTCTGCAGAATTTGAGAATGGTAATACTGGATAGAAATTCAGGAGGCAGAGGCAGGCGGATCTCTGTGAGTTTGAGGCCAACCTGGTCTACAAGAGCTAGTTCCAGGACAGGAACCAAAAAGCTATGGAGAAACCCTGTNAAAAAAAAAAAAAAAAAAAAAAAAAAAAAAAAAAGAAAAAAAAAGAAAGAAAGAAAGAAAAGAAACTATCCTCCCTAGCCTTTCATCCTCAAAGAACAAAGCAAATTAAGAATATACTAAATGTTCATACTCCATCATCTGTATGTTCCTTAGCTACACAAAGTTAAATGAAAATGCAGTTTGTAAAAAAAAAAAAAAGTGTACTCTCTTGACCTACGATCTCATTTTACTTGTTTAGAAGAAGTAAAGGTAAAAGATTAGTTGTGTTATTAAATAGAAAACATAACATGTGAATGTCATTTAGACCAAACCTATGGATGTGTACAACATATTGACTTTAGTGCTTTAGTCATAAGGTATAATTTTTAATTTAAATATACCTTTGCCTCTCTCACCAAGAAAGAACCAATTTCTTTTAATTGTGGTTCAAGTTGATACAGAATATACACCCTTAACAAACATCTAAAACTCAGTGAATACTCTGATTTCAACTCACCTTTTGGTCTCTAATCTTCAGAATAAACTGGTTTATTTTTAAAATGAGAATAACACATGGGAACTCTTTTCATCTATTGATAAAAGAAAGTGTTTGATCCAGCAAGCATTAGAGTTCAAATACACAGATAAAAGATGAAATAGTGGATTATTGAAGAGAAGATCTTGGGTTATGCATTCATTGCAAGTGAATACATGAAAAGATGAATCTATTTTCAGTGCATAATGAATTGTAAATACACAAAGATTATGAGATGTAATGTTTGAGCTTCTTATTTATAAACATGATAAATGTAACACATCCTTACAAATCACTGCATTGTATATGTCCAATATTCCAAAAGTAAGTTGCATGTGATGTTTCAAAGCTTTAAGGAAATAAATACCATGTTAACTAAGGAAGATGGAAGACATACTATCAATTCAATTCTTGATGCTTTATAACAAAATTTGTAAAAGTTCATAAAGTAAGAATATTGTTTATGGTGCAGAAAGTCTCACATTTCAATATAAAGGCACATTGAGTGGTTTCAGAGATGTAGTAAATTTGATCCATGTCAAGTACACAGATCTGAAAAAAGCTTCCTATAGTTTACCAACCTGGAAGCCCAAACAGTAACGTTTCAAAGAAAACAAGAGCTGGGCTACTGTCTCCAGTTTTTATGTGATTAGACCAGGAACTTTCAAAGTACAAACAACAAACAACTAATAATGTGCTTGCTTCCTTTCTACTTATCTTAATTGTCTTAAGTGATAGCTTTTTCTATTAGATAACATGTTTGCAAAGCTAAGGCTAAGAAAGTTGACCATGAAGTTCTCCAGAAGTGTCTTCTATGTAGAAATTTCCACAGCATTAGTGCATATGAAAATGTGTTCTGGGGCTAATAAAACCAGATAGAGATCATATTACCCATTTTAGCATATTAATAAGAAAATTGAAGAGTATAATAATGATAAATGTATATTAATTTATCACACTTCTACAATTCCAGACAGCATTAAAGATTGTTAGAAGGGGTGGGAAAAAGAGAAAAGGAGAGAAACAGAGATTTATATGTGTGCATCTTAATTTTCTTTACAGGGAATCGAGGCCTAACCAAAAGCATTTTACAGGAGAAAAGGCATGTTTTAGTTCAGGATTCACTAGGGAAGACATGACAGTAAGGAGGAAGCACATAGGTGGGAGCGGATGGTTAACTGGTTACCCTGCATCTAAGTTGTTCAGAGAGTGGTAAATAGGAAATGGGGACTAGCTACAAAGGCCTCAAGGCCCACCCTCAGTGACACACTTCTTTGGAATGTGCTATTTAAAGACCTGATGAGTTACAATGCCTTCTCAAAAAGGAAAGAAAACTCTCACACAACATACTGTTGTTAGACATGTAAATAGATTCAGGCCGTAGACCAAAACAGTACATAGGGTGGAAGGGAGAAAAAGACATCAATATTTGTACTCAGAGATGGACCTTATGTGCCATAATATTTCCATAAATAATCATGGCTTTGAGGTCTTAGCAATAGTGGTATGATAATGGAAGCAGCCAACTATTCTCTTGCTTGGGTCTGAGGATTTCGTCACAGGATAGAATAATTTTATGTTGTTCTCCATGTGGTCAAAGCCCTTCTAGTGAAACAATATATAGGAGAGAATCTATTCCTATTGTTTTTCTATGTTGCTGGGTTGTGAAACAATTTTCTAATTTGTGAACCCAGCCATCACAAGGTCAATAGAGGCCCAAGTCTCAGTAGTTTACTTTAAGGCGATACCTGGTTCCAAGAAAGACCACAGATTGAGATCACCTGGGCACCACCCAGGAACAGACCATCCAAAGAAAATTCCTGATGTTTCATCCATTGTTATAGGTCACTTTCCAGCACATACCCATTGCTTTTCACCAGGACACCTATAGACAAATGTCAGCCAATCGGGGTTCATAAACTTTAGAAATCTGTCTCACCCTGACCTCTACTATTATAAACACCTTAACCAAACTGAGCTCGGGGCTCTCAGATCACACCAATATGTTGGACACATAGAGAGTTCAAGTTTGGACTTGAATAAGAATAAAGGCTCTTTGCTTTTACATACAGAACTCAGTCTCCTAGTTGGTTTTTGAGGGACTCCGTGATCTGGACATAAGAGTTTGCATCCATAAAAGTGTGCTGCTCCCAACCTTGGTCAGAAAAGCTTCTTATTGCAATGGATAATGGTTAATACAGAGACCAATTACTTTTCTATTTGTAGAGAAAAAGCAAGTGAGGTTTGAATATTATTGGCCCCCATGAGCTCACAGGGAGTAGTGTTATTGGGAAGTGTGGCTTTGTTGAAGTAACTATTGCCTTGTTAAAGGAAGTGTGACACTATGGGGCTGGAATCAAGTCACACCCAATGATTCAGATTTCTTCTGTAGCCTGAGGGTCAAGATATAAGAACTCTCAGCTCCTTCTCCATCACCACGTCTTTCTACAAGCTGCCTTGCTTCCTGACATGACAATAATGGACTAAAGCTCGAAACTGTAAGAAAACCAAACCAATTAAATGTTGTATCTCTACAAGAGTTGCTGTGCTCACGGTGTTTCATAACAGCAATAGACACCCTAACTAAGACATGAATGTTCAGCCAGAGATGGAAAATCTATATCCTTTGCACCCTCCCAAGTCTGAGGAACATCATAGAGTCAAAAGAATTGAATCTTATCCACTGCTTCATCCCAAGACTCAGGAACACCATGGAAAAGGTATTAAAAGTAATTGAATAGCTAGTGGATTGAACAGCTACAAGCAGAGTGATATGAGATACTGTTCTCTGGACATGACATTGCTATTGCATACATAAAGCCCCAGCAGCTATGGTTAACTCCTCTAGTTTTGAATACGAGAATGGCAATAAAAATTCCCAGTATGGAGTGTGGAGAAGTGACTGGGCCGAACAAATAGCCGAGGAGCTATCAGCAATTGATGGCAGCTGAGTGTGAGGAAATCACTTCTATTTCTAAATGCTGCTGCTGCTGGCTTCACCATACCCAGTGGATAACTCCATATCCATAGCCACATGGGAAGTCAGCGTCTTTTTTTTTTTTTTTTTTTGGTGTTTTTCGAGACAGGGTTTCTCTGTGGCTTTGGAGCCTGTCCTGGAGCTAGCTCTTGTAGACCAGGCTGGTCTCGAACTCACAGAGATCCGCCTGCCTCTGCCTCCCGAGTGCTGGGATTAAAGGCGTGCGCCACCATCGCCCGGCTTGTCAGTGTCTTAAAATAATAAATAAATAATTTAAAAAGAAACACATCAGGTTGGGAGAGAAATATAATGAGACATCTTGAGTAGTGTTGGAAGAGGTGACTAAAAGATGAATATCATCAAAACAAAAGGTGTTCATGTATGAAAGTTTCAAATAATATCTAAAATTTAAAGTTAAAACAAAAAAAAGTAATGAAACTCTTTAAAAGTTCAAACAGCAAGAAAAGGTAACCCATTTTGATTTTTTCGTCAGATTTGTTCAAGATTTTGAGTTTTTGGTCAGATTTGCTCGAGAGACACTCAAAACATTGACGATTATTGTTATTGTTCTTGTTTGATCACTGGAGCCAGAAAGTAGGACCCTATACTTCCTATGCAGGGGCCTGAGGACAATGAACTTAATCTAACTGAATCCTCCTGGAATATTAGCTCTCATAGCAAAGAAGATGACGTACAAGCTCCAGAGGGAGGGAAGCAGCCAACAGTCCTAACCAACTTTGATGCTCCTAAAATACAGTAACATACAGCATGGTACACTAACCTAAGGATACTGTAGTGCCTTGCATAGCTGTGCATTCTACATGGCTTTAAGACCCATTCAATGTGAGGGAAAATATACCCGGTTCTTGAAACTCAGCCACTACCCAGAGCAAATGAAGCCATGGTTCTTGAAGAAACCAAAGCAGCACAGTCCCTAACTGCATAATAAATATTTATTTAATCATCTTTACTCATAGATAAATACAGTCCTTATCACACATCAACGAATCTTCTCTTTACCACTGACAGAATGGAGTTCAGGCAAGTACCAATTAATAGCTATGATAAATTTATATATATGTTTGACTGTTGTGTATGTATCCCTGTGAAATTAAGTGAAAACCCGTCTTGTGATCATATTTATTGCAGCTTTATTTACATTAGTGAAGATATGTAATAAGTGTCCATCGACAAGGACACTGTTTCATACAATACAGAATGGAATGCTGCATTGTAGACACGAAAGATACCACACATATACATGTTAAACATTAAACAAAAGCAAATAAAAGGGGGCGATGTTTAATACATTCTGTCATATATTTCATTATCATTTTCTAAAGGAAGAAATATTTCAGATATTTTTATTGCCAATCATACCATTGCTATTATGTAACTGAAAGAAAGAAAATTAAATTTCACAAGTGTAAAATGTACCCTACTTTTGGGTTTCAGTAAAACAAAATTTCTCCCCATAATATTACCTCACAAAGGTATTCACTTTTCATTTTAAACTTCACCATCTGCTGACAGAAGAATAAAATGGCAATATGGGAAAAAGTTTGTGCAGTGTTCGTGTTCAGGTATGGCACCTGCATTGTGAGTCAGTTCAGTCAGGTAGCACTGTTTCCCTGGCTGTACTTTTGCCTAGTTATTCTTTCCCTGGGTCTCTGCCAAGGATCTGTGTGATGATTCAGCTCTTCCTCTTGGGGCAGATATTTCAGCAAAGGGACAGAGACTGGGATATAAGGTGACTTAGAATTTAGACATAAAAAGACCAGGAATCAGACTTATCAAATTTAGCTTTGCACCTGAGTCGGTAAGAATATTATTGATCCTTAAAGTCTCTATTCATAAGAAGTTTAACTTTTTTTGTCATGAAAGTGGATGTGTGAGCAGGAAGAAATGATCAGATGCAGAATCTCAAAGACTTATACATGCCTACATTTTCAATAAGTTAGAAATGATTATTTTAATTTCACCAAAACTAGCCTCTTGTATCACTTTTCCAGAGGTTTGCTATGACATTTCCATTTAACATTGCAATCCATTTCATGCCCTGTCTTTCTCACCTTGCTATCGTCTGTATTTTCTAAACGCATTATTAAAATTTCTTATGTGCTTGTATGTCTCATATTTATTATTTAATGTGTTCTGTTTCCCTCTATTAGAGTATGGAATCTATAAAAGAAGAGAATTTTACTCTATTTACTAATATTTCAAATTATCAAATTCTTATTCTCACAAAAAATAGTTCCTGAATAAATTCATAAATATATATCTATGCTTTCTTAAGAAATATATATCAGTATGAAAATGTCAATGGGAACGTACCAATATTTAAGTCAAAAAGTGCCATGAGAAACATCCAATTACTTTTCTCAGCTTTTCTTGAACTGTGTGAATAATTTATATAATATCTTGTCTTCCCGGAACGAACTAAATTGCTTGAGTTAACTGAAAATGTGCGAGCAGACACTCAATTACGGAGACTTATGGGTTTTGTTTTACCACAACTCAATATATACTCTTCTCTAAAGAATTTCCTAGTGTTCTTTTTATTAATTTTAGTTTAACACACACTTTCCTATCTTTTTCGTCCAAAGAATGTACATCTTACAACAAGTTAAAATTTTGTCCAGGGAGATGATTCTGTGGGTATAAGTACTTGCTTCCCAAGCCTAGTTTCTTGAGTTCTGTCACTGGAACCTGGACTCCATAGTGGAAGGAGAGAACTGACCCTTGAACGGTGTCCTCTGACTTCTAACATATTTGCAGTAGCATCTGTATACCCTTGCACTTAGTTTAGTATGATATGATCCTTTTTCTTTCTTTTTACTTTAACTTCTCTACCTCTTTTAATAATATATTTGTTTTTTGTTTAGCTATTCGGAATCATTGATGCAAAGTCAGGTGGACAATAATGTGACCTCTACTGCCCTTTTAAGACTCTACTAGGATATATTCACCTACTTATTATCTAAGAATTAACTTTAACAGTCAATGAATTGTTCATTTGATTGACAGTATTGCCTTTGTCTTTCTCCTTTCCTGCTGTCATATTCCTCTTAAATTTCCAAACATGTTTAGTTTATAAGGGAATACATGCTTATCAGTAATACAAAAATTTCCACAGGTTCTCCAAGGAAGTCTCAATGGAGACACAAACCATTCTTAAGCGAAGGCTCTATGCCTAGTAGTAGATAGCCAAAACAAAGTGACCTTAACGGGTCTTTTGCATTTGTGTTTTTATGAGATTCCTATGTGTCTTTGCATCTATATGTGTTTCATATGCTTTTTCTTTGACTCATTTTCTTCTGTTAGTATTTTAGTCCTATTCCAACTTGTTTTTGCTTTAGCTTATAATAGATTATTATTATTATTATTATTATTATTATTATTATTATTATTATTATTATTACATACCTGTTTGTTTTCTAATGATAGATAGAAAGGGTTTGGTTTGTATGGGAGTACAGGTAAGGAGGAACTGGGGATATTGGAAAGGAGAAATAAAACTCAGAAAATACTGTATGGAAAAAGTCTATATCCATTCATAGAAAAAAACTAAAAAAAATAAAAAGAAATGAAAATTTCCACAATATTCCTTAGTAGGGTAGGTATATGATCTCCCGATATATTATTAATAGAGTGCTTTAATTAAAATTATCATCCATAATTGGGAGAACTCAGAATGAGGGAGTTGAAAAGACTGCAGTCTTCTTGCAAACACGGTCAACAGCAGTGTATGATCTGTGTACTAACTTAAGTCCCATTTAATTTAGCGTCCAGAAATACCCCAGCGCTGTGCCTTAGCTCTCACAAGAACGTTCTCTTCTGACTCACGGAGTTCAGACTGTTAGTCATGGCTTCCCGAGGATTTGTCCTCAACCTTCAAGCTGCTGCCTAAAGTCTCCATGGAACTGCTTATCTCGAGCCATCACATTGCCACCTGAAAGGGTGATTCATTTTGTGACTATTTCCCAACTCTTTAAGGCTGTAATTTGTCTTTGTGTGCTCTCTGAGTCAGTTGAGTCCCAAGAGTTCCCACATCCTTTCATCCTTTCTTTCCCGGAGCTGAAGATTGAAAGAAAATAGGCAAATGTCCCCCGATAGAAAGCTTAAGCAATCCCTTACCAATGGTTAGAACTTAAAGGCTCTAACAGACCCCCAAACAAATCGATTTGCTTTCTTTTATATGTATAAAAAAAAGATCCTTTTAAAGAGAAGCACATTTAGCTTCAATTCTATAGGTATAAAGATAAATTCTTCTTTAAAATGGATATGCTATCTGCATTATTTTTTATCAGAAGCTAAGTAAGCTCCTTGGCTTTGGACATTGAATTTCCAGCATGGATTTGAGATCATTTTAAATTCTCAGTACAGAACAAAACATTGCAAATGATACATGAAATAGAATCATTTCAAAGAGTAACACACATGGAGAGTGTCAGTATTCTATCCAACTATTTAAAGAGCTTTCGGCTTTAAGTTTCACATTTACTGATGTGATAGAGGGCATTCTGCCTAGAGAAGGAAAATGCACTTATGTTCACTTCATCCAAACTGCTTTAATTTATTCACAATGAGAACAAGTTTCTTAGTATAATATCACAAATTTATTCTTGCACTTGAATTCCATGTTTTTGATATATCCATTATAGGAAAAGTACCCAGAGAAGTTTTTCTTTTCTTTTTCTTTCTTTCTTTTTTATTGAGAAGATTTAACGTCTGCAATTGCAAGGAAGGACCATGAGAGATGTAATGAGGGAATAACCACGAAAATACCGTATCTCTTTAGACAAGGACATCACTGACAAGATTTCTTAGGGTCTGTCCTAAGCAGTCCTTCATTCAGTCTGTTGAAATAAGACTTCCCACAGTTGTTTCCAGGAAACGACAGAGCAAGACAAACTAAATGATTTGTAGCTAACATTCCTCTTAAAAACAGCAACACCTCAAGTACTTTTCCTGTTGTCATGCCAGAGCATTCTTCGGACCAGGTGTCACTGCCTTCTCTTCTTTTTCGGGGAGGAAGTGACACCCTTACACTCTAAACATTTGTTCAGATCTCTTTAGCAGCTTCCACAGCCTCCCCAATTAAGCTCCCCTTTAATAAATTTCCTTTACATTTAATTTTGAAATGTATTGTCAACTAAATAAACTGCATTAAAGAGAAGATCTTATAGTCCAGCTCCCTAACAGCACAGCACTGGGAACTCCAAGGTGTCTGCAGGTGAAAGTGGTTCTCACCTTACTTACTTTGTACCATCCAGCAACCATTAATGTTGCCCATATGAATTCAACAGACTCTGTAGAGCAATGATACTATTTACCCCCTAAGATTATACTAGGCATGCATTCAGTGGACAGATGTCATTATTGCTTGAGTCTATTTGACTTTTTAAAGGAATATTAGGACTGAGATTGGTATAACTGCAAGAAGGTAGATAATATTCATTACTCGTAATTAAGACTATGCAAACTGTGTAAAGAAAAGTGTGTGTGTGTGTGTTTACAAAAAATAACTCAAGGTAAAGTAAAGTTACTTTTAAATAGCTGAGGCTATTTTGCAATTGGAAATGTATTTATATTTAAGTGATTATTTTGTAAAGCTTACTCTAATTCTGGTTAATTTATATATTCTTAAACTATTTTCAGAGAATATTTATGGAAAGACTAAATGCAAATACTGTTCTCGGTATTTTATAGTACAAACAAAATAAAGCAAAGAAATTTAGGTAATAGCAAAATACTTCAATAGTTTTGAGTTATAACCTATAAAGTAAGCTTTCTCTTCTCAATGCATGATATGGAATATATGTAAACTAATGCAATTTTAACTTAAAGTAGGAATATCAGTATACTCATCTTCTAACAAAATCATAATTCTTTTCCAAAAAATACTAAAATATCATAAAGATTCTCCCCCCCAAAGCTTTAATTACACATGGAAGCATGATGAAGCTCTACCAAATTAAGATTTCTCTTAGCGAATAAACAAATACTTTATTCGAACAGATGTTTATTGGGCATCTTTAATAACTTGCTCAAAATGTAGATAATTTTAGGATGGAGAAGGCTTTCCTTCATGAGGTATATAAAGGCAGGGTTAATGGAGTCCCTACTTCATGACAGTTAGAGAAAAGCTTTCAGATCAACAGACTAGAACAAAAGTGAGACAGGGAGAGACAACACATTGAGACACTTGACATCTATAATAGATGAGAAAATGTAGCAAGGAAAAGTTAAGAATCCTTATACTTCAACATCATTAGTATTATAATTTCTACGACGAAAGGTTTTGTGACGTCAGGCACCAAGCTCTTAATGCTCTGCCTATCGTTCTGAGTGCTCTTAAACCAAGTGTGTGATAATATAACAGTCTGCTGATATTGGTCATGAAACTCGGAGTTTGTTCATATTGGTAAACACTCTACCAACGGAGCTATATTGTGACACTCACTATAACAATTGTCAGTTTAAAGCAAAATGGAGGAATTTAAAAATAATGTTAAAATGGATTTCAAATACTACAAATGGGAAGGAAAGATTATTTTTTTAAAGCAGAAAGAAGTCATTAACATATAATTCTGCATTCAAAATCAAACTATTGTCATAAAACTACACACATGTGTTGGACACTAGAAAAGAAATATGCAAAAGCGAGATAAAATCATTGAACATGGTAATTTATCAAATATTATTGCTAATTTCTCATTAAAGTATTCTAGGTTTTAGCTTCTGAAGAAGAAGAGAGGGGAGGGAGAGAGAGTAGAGGAAAACAATGTATCTTGTCGTCTACCCAGGTATCTTAAAATGAAATGAAATTCACATTTGGTTAATGAAATCTATGTCCCTAAAAAACATAATTTGTAAAACACATAAAATGCACTGAAGGTATATTGCTATTTCTTGCCCTATAATAAATAGTGAAAACATTTCTGGCCATAGCTAATAATTGGGGAGAGAGGGGTGGAACGCTGACCTCCACTGTCTGGAAATCCATCTAGAAGGTATTTATAAATGCTAAAAATCAACCAAGAAAACAAACAAACAAAACCACTCACACTTGACCAAAATGATGTTGAGTGTATTGTCAGAAGCTACAAGCCATCCAGACGTGGTTCAGTCTATTTTTAATATGGTATCTTACACAGATTTCCTAGAAGTGTATACGATGTGGGTATCCATCATGTATGTGTGTACATGAAATTTTTGTAAAAATATGGACATTCACACACCAGAGTGAGCCACTGAATTTCAGATGACATCCTCATGTGTTTTCCTCACATTTTACCTTTTTTGTTTGTTTGTTTTTTTGAGGGAGGCTAGTTCTCATAGTAGCTAGTTTCAGACTAGCAGGCATTATGATTTCCAAGGGTGTCCTTTTTTCTGTCCCTTTTCTGTATGTAGGAATTGCTGGCTTACAACCATTTATTCTATGCTTTGGTTTTTATGTGAGTTCTGGGAAAGATTTTTCAACTTTGATCCTCTAGCTTGTGCAGTAATTCCTTTTACCCACTAAGCCATCTCCCAAAACATCCTGCCTTTGTGTGTGTGTGCTCATTTTTATGGTCCAAAATTCCAAGTTAAAAGTCTAAAAAATACTGATTATTTGAAAGGAGTACAGTAAGTAAGTGGTGCTTGAAAGTAGATAATTTATATCAAGTAGAAAATTGATAGGTTTTTTCATGTATACTTACGGTAATACATGTGCAGTTTTTTAAATATATATT
>NW_026067914.1:13935576-13987183 GCF_014885135.2 Alexandromys fortis | reverse complement strand
AAAAAAAAAAAAAAAAAAAAAAAAAAAAAAAAAAAAAAAAAAAAAAAAAAGAGCTCACGCTACCTTAAAAAGAAAAGAGCAGAAAGAGTTACCAGACATGTGACATGTTCTTCAACAGCCATGGTTTTAAGTACTTAGTGTTCTTTGAACATGGTTCTTTGGTACTTTTGCCATTAGCTAAATTAATGTAGAACCCCGAAAGGGACAATTTTAACTGTATTCGTGGAGCATTTTCCACCTGAGAAGGCTTTGCTTTGTATACTAAACTCAAAGAAATGCTCATTACTCCATTTTCATAAACCCAGTTATTTTACAAGTGGCTTTCCTGACCCACTTCCAAGCCCTGTACATATTTCCAATCCACCTCTAAGAATAAACTAATGAGACTTGAAGTAATTCAAGTTGAGTTTTCATAATTTTCATCATGTTAGCTTCAAACAAATTGTTCCAGGAAAACTTTAATCTTAATATTGAGAAAAGATAAAAATGTAAATTATTATCCATAGCATTGTACTTGTGTGAATGATATAGAGGCATTGAGAGCTCTTTCATAATATCCTTTAAACATCCATCCAATGTGTTGCCTGATATTCATTATGAATATCATTAATACAAAAATCTATAAGAATTGTGTTCATATAACCATTATAAAATAATTATATGCACCACAGAATATACCTAAGTTATTGAAGTCATCAAAAACACCTCCTTTTTCTTCCTTCAGTTTAAAATAACACATGGCTTTGGCTAAGTTGTATCTCTAAATATAAATTCAAGGTTAATTCTCGTTCAAATGCTTTAAAGAAGGGGCACTATCTTCACGCTGGCATAGTTTTTCTGTACATGTTTGAAGATTTATTACTGGGAATCCTGCCCTGGGTAAACACATTTGCTATGTGAGCAAGGCCTCTTGGCTTTGTCATGCTCAGCTCATCTGTTACGTTGGCATCGTTCCTACTTAAAAATTTGTTGGAAGTGTGCCCCAAGGTTTAAGTGCCAAAATGCAAATTTTTAAATAAGACACTGCATATAGCTTTTTTTTTTTCTGTAATGGGTAAGAAAAACCATATTAGTGAATCTGAGTAATAGCATAAAATCAGGCTGTATGCTTCAACACAAAAGTTGGGCATGTGTTCAAAATGATACAATTAGCTGATAAAATGCACTCTCCACATAATTTTGTCTGGTAATAGATTTTGTCCTTACTGAAGAAAACAACTTTGAAAGTCACTTTATAGCAATTATAATTGCATCTTATTTCATGTTTCATGTAAGTGGAGTTTCTATATTGATATGCATATGACTTTTTATTTTCAAACATATATATAGAGAGAATAAAAATGACAAATATTAATGAATAACCCCCAGATATACCAACAGTAATTTAAAATGTAAGATATTCAAAATCCAGATTATTTTATATATTGCACTTGAGTAAAAATGTACCTATTTTTACATTAGCATACAACTAAATACAAAAACATTTAATGTACACATATATACAGATAGTTTACTGGAGAAAATAAAATCAGTTCTAACAGAAGGAAGGAAATATCACTAATTTTAATTCAGAAATTGACTTGGTCACCTGAAATTTTAGAAATCATTTTTCAGTGTTCCACAAATTAATGGCTACATCATTGTTGGCACAAGAAATGAAGAGTCTAAAAAAACGCATCTATCTGTAAACTAAAAAAAATAGAAGAGATTGGTTTGTGTACCAAACTCAGCACCAAAATCGCCCACAGTAATTAATTAAGCAACCCAATAAAAAGCTTTTTAAATTAAAAAAGAAGTTATGCGTGGCTATCCTAAATTAAATATGACAAGATGAAATAGAATGTCCTCAACCAGTTAATTTCTATAACTTTCTAGAATATTAAGGTTATTATCCAAGATTTCCTGTGGGGTTTTATCTGGAATCATTAAATTTTGAGTATATAGAAAATACAAACTTTCTGTAGGAATATGCCTTAATTTGGATTTAGTTTTTGTTCTTGCAATAAAAACATGATGTAGGATTTTTGGGATAGCTTATGTAAACTATGTCATCAGCAAACAGTGAGAGTTTGACTTCTTCTTTTCCGATTTGTATACCCTTGGATAACAAAAAATGTGGTACAATGGAGTACTATACAGAAAAACAACAACAACAACAACAACAACAACAAAAAACACAATATCTTGGTGAGGGCACTTATGCTGACCCAGAGGCTCAAGTTATTTATAATGGACAAATCTTGTCCCTATGCCACAAAGTAGTCTTAAATGCTTGGGACAGGGTTCAAGAACCAAGAAAATGAATTGAATCATATACAGGGCCAGAGAGAACCCTTTAGTGACTTTTTACAAATATTAACTAAGGCAGTACAAATAGGAGTAACAGACCCAGATGCTACACAAGTTTTTATTGAATCTTCTGGCTTTTGAAAGTGTCAGTTTAGAATGCAAAATGATACTTGGGCCTTTAAAGGTTAGATCAGCACCAATGGATGAATTCTTTACAGAATTCCATCTATGTCTGCCTGTAGCTCATTCAATATGCCATCCTTATAGTACCATGTTATAAATGGAATTGTCTTAATATTAATTTAATATTTACTGTTTCAACTCATTTGTACTATTTAACATCTTATTGTATATTTAGCACACATTTCTATCCTGATTAGAGATACCATGGCTTCATTAGCAACAACAACAAAAACAATAAACTCTTCTTGAGTCTTGCTCTTCCTTGTATTATCCTATCCTCTCCTTTGATCCACCTGATTTTTACATTTTACTCCTATATACAGTTGGTGAACGACCACAGGATAGAATCAAAGCATTGTTCACATTGTTGACCCATTGAACAACCAGTGATTCAGGATAGGACCCCTTTGTCCTACTCTTAAATATAGTTTTCTTCTTTAAGCTCTGAAGCATTGATAAATATACAGATACTTTATGTATAATTGTTCTGTTCCTGTCGTTATAATGTTGGGTAGAAAATAAAATTGAATTATTGCTTTTTCATAGCTATCCTTTCTAACATGTAACTTTTAATTATTTTTTTATCTTTAGGAATTATCATTTCAGAAGACGTTCAATGAAAAGTAGACATTGGAAAATGACACATTAGAGCAGCAGCATAGCACTGATTGAGAATATCTAGTCTACAAAGATAGAGATCCATGCTTTCAGTTAAATGTGGGCCTTAGCATAGAGTCTCTACTGATGTGTTTAACCTGGAATTCCTACATATTCAGTATAGCAGTAAGGAGCCATTAGTCAGGAGTATTAGTCAGGATAATGAATTTTAGGGAGAGGGATAGTAGAACACATAATAAGACGGGAAGAGGAGACAAATAGAAAAATTGTTTTTGTGAAAAAAGGATGGTAGAGTAAGACTGAAGACAAGGATGGATAATAAACATTAAAGGTACTTGGGAATAAACTATTTTGTATGCTTCCTAAATGAGCACAGATTTTTTTTTCTCACATAAAAGAATTTACCTGGAATTACCCTATGTAGTAGACAATGGTCCATGCAAAACGCACCAACAATTTTAATCAATTGTAAATGCAGTGCTTTACAAGACTGGTCAGCTTAGAAAGAGATGCCATGGAATAGGAGTGGCACATTTGTTTTGGGCTTAAAACCACTTTCTGATGGTACTGAAGTTTACCCCAAAAGTGGAAACTCACATCTGCCATCGTAAATCTGGTCAAGAATCAATGGTTTCTGGTGTCACAGACTCCATTAAAGAAGTTTCTGTGTGAGATAGAGGTTAATGACAAAAATCACAGCTGGTCAAAGTACAAAGAAAAGTGTGAAAGCTTCAACCACAATAGTGAGATCTGTAACAGTCATCTCTTCCTTAATCACAAATTCATAGAACACTGTCAAATCAGAGTCCAGGGCACATTTATCCTTTTTTGGCATTTTGACTAATGTCAAGTGTAAGTACCAAAAAAGGATAAACGTTATCACACATAATTTTCTAGTTGTTTTTGAAAACATCAAGAATCGTTTGTCTTGGTGTTATACCAAAATATTTTACTTTTTTTCTTATTGTTTGTTTTACTTTCCTCTTAATATATACTGACTGTGTCATTAATTCACTTAGAAATTCATGCTATGATTAAAGTGTGATTATATAAATAGGATGGTATATAAAAAGACATATTATAGAAAATCTGAACCTTTTGTATTTGATACTATCTCTTTAATAAGTCATAAATGTTTTCTAAGAATATTCTATGCAAATATTTAGATATCTCTCTAAAATGTAATAGGATTTATAAAATTTATTCAGAATTATCTGTTGTGATTTGAATATCTAATGGCTAAGACAATTTAAAGTGTCTCTTCCACTTCTTGAAGGTCTCTTTATTATATTCCATAGATTAGGTGGTGTAAGCAATGAAAACATAAAAAGTTAATAATATGGATATGGACTGTTGAGCGATTGTTTATGCTTCCAGGTTGTTGACACATAATATGTAAGAGAAGGAGAGAAAAAAATGAGAAACCCAGACTAGAAATTACAGAGATAGAAACAGAAAAAAGGGACAGCTCTGACCTGTGAGTAGATGTGATAGGATCTACTCACATCATGAAATTATGACCAATGATTTCATCTGATAACAGTTACATCTCAAAGATTTCATCCTTAAATATCATATACTGGGTTAGAAACTTTAGCACAATTCAGGGAAAATGGGGGATATTGTATGCTTTGTAATTCCTACTTTCCCACAAGGCAGACCTACATAATCCATCATTACTGGTATAATATAACATATTTTAGAAAATTAACTAATGTTTTGATTCTAATTTAATCAATCAAAAGTATAAGATCATATATGCCACCAGAATCTATGTTTGGTAGCCAAAATGTTTATTTTTTTATTTGCATTCATGTTCAATTATTAGTACTGATTAATAAGATAAATTAAACTTATTACTTCTAGTAATTAGATAAAAATTATCTTACCAAAAACAAAATTAGATAAAAATTGCATCCCCCAGCCTATAAATTTCAAAATGAACTCAATTGCTGCCACAACAGTCAGACTATAAAGAATGTAAACATATTTCCAGTTTTTACCAGTTTCCACCAAACACTTAACAATAATCAACTGTTTTGCTTTACCTCATTCTTATTTATATCTTGCTGAATACATATTTTGCCTCCTTTCCATCTCCTTTACACCTAATAATTCTAGAATTCTTACCCTACCTTCTGATGTACTTAGTTCTATTAGAATACCAAATTCTAACTTCTAAGCAATATAGCTTTTATGCCCAATGAAGGGGAACAGAAATTCAATGAAGCTTTCTGTTCAGTGATGAGAAATGTAAATAAAAGATACAACAAAATCTAGAGAGCTGCCACATTCAAACTCAAATTTATCATCCCCCAAATTCAGTGATCTTCAAGAAACACATTGCCTTTATCTTCCATTCTCCTTATCTCATTTCACAAGACAGAAAGCCTGTAGTGGTGATTGATACCACTTGCTTGCTTGCTTCTCCTAACCTCTCAATCAAATATTGCTTTCAATCTCGGATGCAAATTTTAAAATTTGTCTACTCTCTCTTGTTTCAAATTCACATATATGTATGTATGTATCTATCTATCTTTCCAAAATATTTAATTCACTTGTTTTCAAAATTCTTCTGTGAAGTGAAACAGTCTCTATATTCAGGCTTTGTAATCTTGAAATTATTCTGTGCTGCATTGCTGTAATAAAACTGATGAATTTGGTGATGGTTGAGCTTTATTTTATGATTCAAAAAAGAAAATAATAACTTTTTCATGATAGTCATGAGGGATAGATGAGCTGATACGTGAAAATGAATGAAGAGTTTCTGAAGACATATTGGCTAACATTGTTATTTGGAATGCATTTGAATAGCCTAATACCTATGGCACACTGTACATGGCTAGGCCCTAGAACTGAGGAACGTGTGGAAAACTGCTATTCAGTACTCCAAATGATTGAGTTTTCTGTGTGTTTCTGTGGTGTAGGAGTTTTCTCCGTTTGGGTGTTGCTTTCACTGGTTAATGAATAAAGAAACTACCTTGACCTAGTTGATAGGGCAGAACTTAGGTAGGCAGAGAAAACAGAACGGAATGTTGGGAGGAAGAAGGGCAGAGTGAAAGAAGCCATGGATCCTCCGAATGAGACAGATACTTGGTTAGAATCTCAACATGGCAATACACAGATTAATGGAGATGGGTTAAACTTATATGTAAGAGTTAGCCAATAAGAAGTTTGAGCTAATGGCCAAACAGTGTTTCAATTAATGCAGTTTCTGTGTGGTTATTTCGGGATTAAGCTAGCCGGGCAGCCAGGATGAACAAGCAGCCTCTCCTTACAACACTTCAGGGTATTAGGAATTAGTGGTAATTCTAGATTTGAATAGAAGGTTTCTGGCTTTTAAAACAAATTGCCATTTTCATCAGCTTGAAGTTCATGGCACGTGAATCTTCAGCGTGATATGCATCTTGGTGTTTCATGCAATACTGGTAATTAGACTGATACCCTCATGAGACAGGCACTTCACAGTGTCAGCATGGAGTGCAGGTTAGCTAAGGAACAATGGCAAGGCATAGAGGAGGTAACTGCCACTTCCCTCAAGATTCATCTCTACCATATTATCCTTTGGGAGTTTGAAGAAATGGCTAGAAAAGTTTTAAGCATCATTGTTCTCTAGATACCAGAAACAGATTCCACCCTATCATCATATTGCCAAGATATTCTAGTAGGCGAGACCCAAACACTGCCTTGATAGTTTACATGGATGCAAATGTAGGCTAGGACATGTACTGGGAATGGTTATCACCACATTCTTCTTTGAGCCACCAAGGGAATACATCATATAAATATAAAGAAAAACTAAATGATAACATTTACATGTTTCCAATGATCTGGAAGACAATCTTGTCTCTAACGTTGCAGAGCTCATGTTGCAGATACACAAAGCCAGCTCCTCATTATCCAATTAGGTGAGTCAGGAGGCAAACTTAGTACCTGGCAACTAAAGTTAGGATACAGGCTGGAAAATGAGATCGTGTTATTTAGGACAGCAATGGTGAAGGACTGAGGGTGTTGAGTCTTCAGATCCCATTCTGCCTGAAAAAATTACGCATCTACTTAAGAGGGAATGCATTCCCACCCTACCTATACTCCCTACAGTTTCCCTGTCAGTCCTTTCCATGAAAAGTAGCTCTGCCTACTATGTAGAGCAGGTTATTTACCTTAGACATGTCAGAAGGAACAAGATAGGACTCTCTTAAGACACACAGAACACCGACTCCTGACCTGTAAACAGACTCCAAGCTAAATAGGTGTCTGGAGACGAGGTAGAAATATGCTCTACATCACCACAGAAATTTGGGTTTGCCAATTCATTCAAATAGAAGTATTGGAATATGCATAAAATTGAATTTTGAGGATTTGGGATAGTCGTGGAAACAAGTTAAAATTTGGCAGGCAGAATTTATGGTGAAAAGCTCACAAAGTGAGATTTTAGGTTTAATATGGAATCTTATACAGTTAAAAAAGGTTCCAAGAATTTATTTGATTTGCTTGTCTAAGTATTTATGAAAACGAATGTCCTGCTGAGAGAACTAGAGATATCTGATATTCCTTAGCTTGTTTTTGATGAAGGTATTTTAAACCTCAGAGAAATAAGAATGCTTGGACAGATTTGTTGTTTCTGACAGAGGGAAAGCCCTCACCAGTACCATAAAACTATAAGATCCTTAACTAATATAGTTTATATTAATAAAAATGACAATAATGACAAGGAATACACATACACACATACATAAATAGCTTTTCTAAGTAGTAATTTCTAATCACTAATTGTTTGTTTGTTGATACACAATTAATATATCTTTGCACTTTTACAAAGAAATTTTCCTGACACAGAAGACACAACTCTGGATTAAAGTTAGAATCAGCAGGTCTTGTCTGAGAAAACATAGACATCCAAGTCTAACTTTCAGAGATCCTGACTTAATTGGTCTGAGGTGGGTACTTTCTTTGTTCTTGCTGTGAGAATTACACTGTGCAATGAGAAAATAAATAGGAGAATTGCTAACATGGACATACGGCTCAATGAGAGCAATATGAAAACTCGAAGACTCCCTTACATGTTAAATAATGGAAGTTTCTAAGGCCGGATGTTTACATCATTAGAACTATATATAGATACAAACAGAGGGTGTTTAAAAATGGTGATATCACGTTTCAGAAAAAAACATGTGTGCATTTAAGATGGGCTTTTCAGTGAGTTTCACCTCAAAGTGAACCTATGCAATTTGTAACTTGCTGTTGATTATTTTAAAGAATTACTATTCATGTTAAAGCTATTTAGAACATCAAAGAAAGTTAAGTAGATAAATCTACATAAATATAAATAGGAGAAAACCTTACATTGGACAATATTACCCAATTTGATCTGGAAAATGTAGAAAGATAAAGTTATTTTTTAAGTTTTTTATAATAAGATTGAAATAATAGTGTTTTATACTTGAATATTTTTGTGCAAACCGAATTTATTTATGTGGGAACTTTCCTTTTTCTGAGTTAATGTAAAATGTTTCTTTTTTTGAAAAAATTATATTTAGGCTTGAAGAGGCAGTGCTATGACTTGATAAATTTGAACTGTCAGTTTTGAGTACACAATATTGGCATCAAAAGCAGAGTGATAACCTGCAGTACCAGTACTGGAGCAGAGTGAGCCCAGTGCGGATGCCAGCAGCAAGTGCTGATTCCCAGTCCTGCCCTTGGAGCTGGCTGGTGTTTCATTCATCTTTGGCCCTCCATCTGTGTATTGTCCATCAGCTCCCCAGTCAAGCATTAGGTTCAGATTCAGTGACACAGATGATGCCCTGCAATCTCACATAAGCTATTACTCTTTGAGTTTTGGGAACAAAGACCATATTCAGTCCAAGCCTATACAGCAGTTTTATTTCTTTTGAGTTTCCCTTTCTTTTTATTATGCTTGACTTTTTCTCTTTATCTTGGGATTCAGCTTTTTGCTTAGACTTCGAAATAAATCTTTCCCCTGCTCTTTTTCCACTTGCCCTTGACTGCTATAGAAACCAAACAGAGCTATAGAAAAACGGAGAAGTGATTTTATTCCCTTGGTGGGAGCATTGGGAAATTATTCAAGATCTTTTAAATCTGATGTACACTTAAATGGCTAACAGAATGAAAGAAAGGAAACAAAAACCCGACCTGCAAACACTGTTAAATTGAACCCAAATTGTCTCAGCTGTCACACACCAGGCAACAGGAATAAAACAAATTAAGTCATTTTCACAAACTCATCTAATTATTCACAGAGACTTCTGTTCCATTAAATACCTAAAATGTACTAGATTTCATGAGTAGAATTAATTATGAAGGAACCCTTTTAGACTTAAGACCACAGGTTCACTTTTTTAGCATTATCATGAAACGCCCGTAAATTGGTTACTTATATTTATTTGAATCTGTCTATATTAGGTTTTGGGGCCACACTTGAGGCAAGGGTCTTTCTTTGTGATACTCTTCTTTGCATAGATACTTACAGTTGATAAATTACGAACTATTTAACATGACGAAAAATGACCAAAAGGAGCTTCCCTTCTCTAGCTCTTCTGAAACATCTTCCTCTCAGTCATTCTGCCTTTAGAACTCTGCATATTTTATTTTAGTTTCTTCGTGTCTGTTATTTTAAGCTCTCTATTATAGTTCTGAAACTTGCCTGCTAGGTAAGAAGTACTTGGTTGCAGAGACAGCATTCATTTACCTCCTGGGGTAAAACATGGGGATTAATCACACACTGTGTGGAAGGCAGAATTGCAGAGAGACGGGCAATAAAACTCAAGACTGATAGCAGCAAGCAAAAGAAAGTTTCCATGCATTCATTAGCCTCCTCAAGGAGCACCACTTAAGTCGTGAAAAATATCATTTCTGACATAATAAAGACAGCTACAACAAGAAACAACAGCTCAGAGAATGTCCCAGGATGTATTGTTCTCTGAACACGAATTTTCATTGTAAATAGAGGCATTTTGGCTTTCACTGGAGACCACAGACTTCCTCTAATGTTCCTCAGGTGTGACTATTACCATATTACTTGGGAAAACTTGTTTCTTACATTTTGATTTATTTGGGTTGTTGAGAATATTTTTTCTCTTTTGGACATAGTTTTATCTAATTATTTTTTTTTCATTTCCCTAACTACCTAAATATTTTAAGACAACAAAGGAAGCAGAACAAACAAGAAGTATTCCAGCAGTGAACGATGTTCTGTCTTCTGCATGGAGAAGGAAAACCTTTCTGTATTTACTATAGTGTAACTTGTAAGGAAACATCCACTTCTGGACTCAAATGCATAAGAATTTACAAGATGTGAGTATTTGATTTTTTATTATTTATTTATTTATTTTGGTAAATGCAGCCTCAATATCCACTGGGATCTCAGAAGGGATCAGTTCCTGACGTTAAATGGTAAACAAAACAAGGACTTCTTATCCATGCATTTACCAAGTTATCTAAGAGATAAAATGTTTCCATTGAAAATATCACTAGGGTTATCTTTTATTGTTCTTCCTTTATTAGTTCTTCTGCCATTCTCTTTGCCCAGTGTCACATCTTACCCTTTCCTCCCTCCCTCTCTACTATTCTACTGTTTTTTTACTTCAGTATTTACTACTCTTTGTTATTTTTAAAATCATAATAAAATCATATCAATTTATACCTCTCATCTCCTCCTTCCAAACCCCTCTATATAATCCTCCTTATACTTTTTCAAATTTTGGGGCTTTTATTTATTTATTTATTTATTTATTTATTTATTTATTTATTTATTTTCGGTTTTTCGAGACAGGGTTTCTCTGTGGTTTTCGAGCCTGTCCTGGAACTAGCTCTTGTAGACCAGGCTGGTCTCGAACTCACAGAGATCAGCCTGCCTCTGCCTCCCAAGTGCTGGGATTAAAGGCGTGAGCCACCACCGCCCGGCCTGGGCTCTTTTTTATTAACTGTGATATGTGTGTGTATTCGTTTCTGTGTGTCTGTGCTTTGTGGAAGTGTGTGTGTGTGTGTGTGTGTGTGTGTGTGTGTGTGTGTGTGGTGTGTGTGTGTGTGTTTGCCTTCCTTAGCAAAGCCTGCTTCTCTTACTCTTCCCAACTTTCCTTAGTTGTCTTTATTTTTTTTCACTTTTCCTTTTTTGTCTTTGTGTGCTTGTATGTGTGTGTGTGGTGTCTAGGGTTATAGTCATGCAGGATTTTCTGCTTATACTTTTTTATGCTAATTATGTTTGTCCTTGCTTGGTTCATGTTTAGGCAGTCATGTTGGTGATAATTTATGGGTGAAGCATCTGGTATTACCAGGAGACGTAGTCTGCTAACAAACTCTGATTCCTTGGCTCTTGCAATCTTTCTGTTTCTTCCTCTGCAATGTTCATGGGCATTAGGTACAAGAGTTGTTTTGTAGATGTATCCATTGGTTTTAGTCAGAAACCAGTACCTGAAAACTGGCACACTTGACTTTAGGGAGAACTATTTGACTGTGTCCAATGCCTGCTGGTATTTTCAGTTGTATTTTAAATAATATCAATAAAATATCAACTAAGGAGATGGCAAATATATTTGATTATATGTCATTAATTAGTCTAAAATTCATAAATTGATTTGTCCCTTTGTTTATAATGGTGTAGATGAGTATATTCAAATATATGAGAAAACAAAAGAAGCAGTGTAACATGAATAAAATCAACAGTAGTAAACACATTAGCAGATTTACATCACATAGTTGTAGTATTGTGAAGTTAGTTATACATGTTCTCCTTTGCTTTAGAACTTTTTACACAGAAAACATGTTTCATTAATGAGAAACTAGTTGCTTTAAAGATATACTTTTTGAAAGCTAAATTGCCTTGGCTTTCAACAAAATGAATGATGTTTGGCATATAACAGTCATGTTTTTATTTGAGGAGGTTGTTAATTAACTTCTTTGGTTTATTAAAGTGAAGGTCAAAAATTAGCTTGAGACCATTTTCAAAAATAGGATGAAAAAAGAGATGTTTTGACTTTCTATGTTTTAATTCTTTATAATGGCCAATAAAAAGAAATAACCAAAGTGTACAATGATTGATGAATAAGAAAAAAGAGGAAATGCATACAATGGAACAACATTTGATGTAAAAAGAACAAAATGTTCTAGGTGCAACATATAAAATCCCTCTACAGAAACTGTATTTCATAGTCGGCAGTATATTGGTGGTAAACAATGGAGAAACATTAGTGGTACATCCGTATTAAAAGAAGATGCAGACTGAGTGGCCATTGAAATTGGCACCAAGATTTATTCCTACTCCTTGTACTGGCTTATTGGGAACATGTTCTCTTCCAACTTTAAATAATGGATTATATTTGCTTTTCCAGATGTATAGACCATTATGAAACTATCTCACATTTATTTTCCGATCATTTCTAGAATGATTGAATTATTTAGAACTTATGGATAAAATTATAATAAAAATCTCTTAGTAGCAATAGTGGTTCATGGAGGAAGTATTCCATGTTTTCTAGTAATCTGTATATCTAGTTCTGAGTTAAGTAATATACCCTGCCCATAGATTTGGTTTGAAAAATAAGGTCTGTGTAGCTGTGTTGAAAGAATCATAGAATATTTGTTTTCTATGAAGTGTAAAAAACTATGTAACTGCCCTCTGTGACAAGGCAATTCATCTCTTCAATTTTTAGAGTTTTCATATACATTTAACATAAATATTCTTTATTTAATAGATGACATAAAATGCATTCAAAGTCCATATTTAGTTTACATTGTAAGGAATCCTTCCTAACAGTGAAAGATGTCAACTTCAGATTCTGATGAATAGCTTCCATATTATCTATATAAAAATTTCTTGACTGCAATAATAATCATAGACAAAACCTTGAAGAGCATACTTCTTTAACTCAGGCAATTTCATGTAGCTGGGCAGCAAAGAAACTGGGTGAAAACAAGAGAACATATATTCTGTTTACATTTAATTAGTAATACAAAATTGGTGAATGATGTAATGAAAATATGCTTGATGAGATGAATGTTACCTAAAACCAGTTACGTGCCTGGACATACGAATTTGGTTCTAAGATCTGATTCATTATATAGCCAAAAAGATTAGGCCACAGAGATATTACACTTGGATCGGGAATAGAGTCCATTCAAGAGAAATATAGGGAAATAAGAACTATGTTATTTCTGATCATTGAAGAATCAATATGAGAAAGGAGAAAAATGAAGCAATCCAGAGAGCTGTAGGTTTGTGACCCCAATCACAAAAGCTAAATTGATCTCCTAGATGGATATTGAAAATCAGACCAAGGTATCTGATAGTTCAGGCACAAAATGCTTCAATATCTGAATTCCATAAAGTATCTCAAGTGTTTTTTTTTATTGTTTTCTTTCAGCCAAATATGGACTCTGGTTTCTAATGATTGATGGCTAAAAGCAGAAGTGGCTATCTTTGCAAAATGACAGAAGAGATAGTACAAAGGAAATAGTAATATATAAACTATAGGATCTCTTAAAATATTTGTCGATTTAATAGCATTTTGACTGATGATTGAAGTTATTTTAGAGTCAATATTTGATCTCATTTTGCCTCACAGATAAATACAAAGATGCTGAAGAAAGACAAATCTAGATTTCAATTCATTGTCAGGATGGTAAAGTTAAATAACTTTAGGGAGGTATTAAAGCATGCAAAATTATTTCCTTATTTTTAAGTTGGATTACTAATACATAACCTAATGAGGCACTTGATAAATAATCAAATATTTAAAAAGGAATGGTTGTGTAGATTAAATTTTATTATTTTAACTTACCCCTTGTATTCTTATGTAATCTCAGTATCAAGCTGTGATTTAACAACTTGATTGTAAAAATATTTGTTGTATTCTACAGTATTTAGCATTTTATTTACTATATTGTAGCCATGTAATCACCCAAAAATCAAAATAGTTTTCAAGAGAACAGTTGTAGGCACTGTAAATTAGACATTAGTTGAGAGTTTATAATACCATTTGAAATAATGTCTTTTACTCTAAAGAACCCTTTCTATTACCATATTAAATTTCTAATATATACTAAAACTCATCCATTTTAATCATACCATAAAGATTTTAACAAAATTAAAAAGAAAAATAGATAATGTAGTAGATGAAAAAGTAAAGGTGACAGGTAAATTTTTTGGAAAAAATTAATTATAGAAGACAATTCTGGAAGTGAATGTAACTATACTCATTCTAATGGACTACTCAGTGACATAAATTATGTATCTTTAATGCATATGGTAATCTTTTGGTGCCTATACCTCAAAATGTCCTACAAAAAATTATAGATACAAGTAGGTTAAAATATGGGATTATAAAAATTGGCAGTTGAAAGTAAGTAAAGTTGACAATATTTATAGTTCCACTATATATGGGATCCAATTATGTAAATGCTAGCTAGGTTCATATATCTACTCAGAGTAATTTAGGACAGAGAGGAGGCAGATAGCCATAACCTAGGTGGTGATACCAGCATTCTTACTCCTGAATTCCAATCTTCATATAGTGAGAAAGTAAATCTAAATTTCTTATGCTGTTGTATGTGTATTGTTTGTTATGTCTGTTTCTGCAGAATAATATTGATCATATTCAATTGGTCACCATAATTAAGTTCAGAAGAGACCTGCTAGGTGATATTATCATCTATCTAAAATGAAAAGTGTTGCTGTAGAGGAGGTTGAAACAGAAGAATAACACACTGAATGAATTTGAATAGTTTTCTTTGTTAAATTCAATAATATGCAGAAGAGAAGATCCTAGTTTCTTTTCAATAAATTTACTACAGTTCTGGTCAATACCCATCATATTTGTTAATTGATTACATGAATATTAACATTTCTCCATCTTTTTATCTCCTTGGCCATTGTAACAAGGAGACTTTAATTCATTTTATCTTTTCTAATTTTCTTTATATCCATTGAGAAAAAGAGAGCCAATATGAACTGTAGAGGGGAATTAATTATCTCTTAAGTCACACTTTTATTTGCAAACTTTTTTACAGTTTAGCAAGATGGACAGCATTTTACTTTCCTTTATCTCATCTAAAAAAATTGTAATGGAAATTGCACTGCGGTAAACTAATTTAAATTTTAAAAAAGTAATATAGTGGAATATGGCAACTGAAAAATTTGGAAAAATCAAAGTTATAGGTAATAGTATGAAAACCAGAGGCCCACATGTAAAGTAAATAAATATAAAATTAAAGCTAGTGAAATGTTACAAGGAAATGGTAGATGGAGATATTGACAAAGATTTAAAATTCTACTGTATGGATAATATTTCACTTTCCCCCTCAGATTTGGTGCTGTAATAATAGTAAACAGGTGATACTACTAAATGCAGTTTGATTAAAAAATAATATAACAGGGAGCTGGAGAGATGGCTCAGTGGTTAAGAGCATTGCCTGCTCTTCCAAAGGTCCTGAGTTCAATTCCCAGCAACCACATGGTGGCTCACAACCATCTGTAAAGAGGTCTGGCGCCCTCTTCTGGCCTTCAGGCATACACACAGACAGAATATTGTATACATAATAAACAAATAAATATTTAAAAAGATATAATATAACATTGTTATCTGTAAGGAGGAGGTCAGGGAAATGGAACTCGATGGCAATGCAACTTTACCATAGATGAACAGCTTCCTGTTTCTCCATTTTCCTACACTTCAGAACTCTCATGTACACTTACCTTTTTCTCTTTTCTTCCTCCTTCCTTCCTTCCTTCCTTCCTTCCTTCCTTCCTTCCTTCCTTCCTTCCTTCCCTCCCTCTCCCTCTCTCTCTCTCTCTCTCTCTCTCTCTCTCTCTCTCTCTCTCTTTCTTTCTTTCTTTCTTTCTTCAATTTTGCCTAAAATCTGACATTTTTAGTACCTAATTAAAGGGAGATAATGTGTTCTTTTAGGATCAGCATGACTGGCATTACCTTATAGGGAAAGTAAACCTGTTGATGTTTACAGAATGTTAACACCCATATTCACCATAGTAGTGGAATGTAACCATGTGTCCTTTCTGTGAAATGGTAAACACTCCCCCACTCCCTGATAACTGCTGCCCTTTCACTTACTCCAGTAGAACCTAACGTTTTCAACTCTGGGACAGAGTGAAAGTAGTATGGACCAAAAAGGGTCTTGAGAGGGCTCACAGGCGTGGGTCCATTCTATGTTGAGTAAAGGTCACAGACTTGGAACTTACTTGTATTCTTTCAAGGTTACTGTCAACAGTTCAAAGAACAGATCAGAGAGTTCTGCTCTCTCAAGGTTATTGTGAACAGGTGTGGCTAATATCCAGGTCTGGTATTTCAAGTTTTAAAAAGTAGATCTATTTCTACCTCAAGAAGAAGTCTAAGGATCCAAATAGGTTTCTACACCCTTAGAGTGATAAGTATGGATTCCACCCAGGTAGTGGTCTGCCTTCAGAATGTTTTAGTCTAGGTTATGAGTGTTACTTGCCTTGTTCTGGCAACAGAGTGTTTAACTAACAATATAGCCCATAATCCTTCAACTGACCTGTTCATTCCTTGTATTATGTTATTGCAGTATTTTGTCTATTCGTACCTTTTGTGGTTGGGGTATTTAAGTAAATGGAAATCAAACTGGTGGAGGGGAGGGGTGACATTCAGTATTCACTGGCTCTTGTGATACTATCCAATGTTTTTGTTTCTTATTTCTCCTATACCATTTTCTGCTGGTGGGAATGCAAACTTGTACAACCACTTTGGAAATCAATGTGGCGGTTTCTCAGGAAATTTGGTATCAACCTACCCCTGGACCCAGCAATACCACTCTTGGGAATATATCCAAGAGAGGCCCTATCATATGACAAAAGCATTTGTTCAACTATGTTCATAGCAGCATTATTTGTAACAGCCAGAACCTGGAAACAACCTAGATGTCCTTCATTTTCTTTAGCCTAATAATTCTAATCATCATGCTTTTTCCTTGGAATGACAAACCCGCCACAGCTAGGAGACGGGCAGAAGTCATCCCAAAAGGTGTTATATGCCAGCATGTTCTCTGTGACATTGAGTTCTGATGTTTCTGTGGTCTATGTGCTATGACACTCTTTCTTACAGGACCCTGTTGGCTACACAGACATGAAAATAAACATTTGTTCTATGTGTTGTATTATATTTCTTCACTACTTGAAAAATAAAATTATTTCCTATTAAACTTAAAAAAATATTAAGTTAACTGTTAATCAAATTTGGATTAATTAAATTCAATAATCCAATAAAATAAAATAATAAAAATATGATTGTTTATGATTAGTTTTTAATTTACAATATTTTAAAATGATGTTAGGTTTCTAAGATTATAACCTTCAGATAAATCAAGGTAAGTGTATTCACCACATTTTTCTTATCTTTACTTATCTAGTAATATATATTTAGGTCACAATCCTGTGACTATCGTGAAGAATGTTGGGAAAATATGATAAGGTAGACAAGCTTGTGAGGTTCAGATTTCAATTATTTGGGGTAAAACCCTAGAAATGAATTGCAAGGACATATGATATTTCTATCTTGGGGGTTTGATGTGACAAGTTAAAGCTTTGTTTTCCTGGTGGCTTTATGCCTCACAGCTTATTTTAAGAACGACGATACTAAGATCTGTCAGAAGGTACAGGCATCTGTGTACTATTGAGTGATATTAGTTATTAATATAAAAATTCTATAATATTAGTAATCAGTTCAATATTTCTCCTCTTAGTTCTTTTGTTAGATTGTATTTACCTCAAGATACGCAGATCTGGACCACAGACTTCTGACATACGCTGGAGAATGCCTGCAGATCTGTGTGATCAGGATGAAAGAAGGATAAAGCACGAATACTAAGAGCCTTTCGCACAAATCTAAGAAACTGTCCTTGCTGCCCAGCGTAGTCTTGATCACAATGTTCTAACCCCCAAAGCAAGTCACTTTCTCTGAGCAGAATGATGTGGAGTGAGAGTGTAAACTTCCTTGACAAGCACCGCATCAGCTCGAGAGGCAGGGGATTTCCTTAGGCAAAGCTGGCAGGCTTCGGAGAATCCTGATGCTGACTGGGATCCTGGGATTTGCGGAATAAGCAACTAAACAGTTATGTTTCAGGCTTTATTGCTTATACAGATGGGAAAATACCACAGTTCCCAGGGTATTGCAAAAATTTGACTTGCTGACAATCACTTGATAAAATCGGTGAAGTGTAAAAGATCAAGAACGAGATGAGATACTTAACCATGGGGACCTTACAATGCTTTCAATCTCTCTCTCTCTCTCTGTAGAGGGGCGTGATGGTAGTGGGGGCAGTTCCTATAGGAGAGAGTAGAGAAGTGACTATTGAACAAATCCTATGTAGTTAATGCATTGCCGCAGAATGTGTACCTATGAGTGACCACGATATACCCCACAGGTTCAGATACATCTGTCCAAAACGTAAATTAATGTACTTAGAATAATAAATATTATGAAATAAAAATTTCATAAAATCATCAAGCTGTCATTTTTAACACATAATTTAAAAACCATTTTACATATCTGTATGTGTCTGTAGATTTTAATACAACATGAGAAAAAAGAGATCCATTGTAGAGTCCCCTTGTGTTTATTATAGATTCTCATTTATTCACCTCGAGGAAGGATATGCAATTTGATCGGACTGACTCAGAAATGAGGGCTGCTCTGTGCCTGAGACTTATTTTCTATAGCCAACAGTTCTGCTAAGAGGACATTCTTCTGCTCTTGACAGTACTGCTGTTGGGTTAGGGGTAAATGGGCTGTTCCCAGTAGAAATGTGATTTACCACTAAAGTCTCTCCAAATCCCAAATCTAATGATGGCAAGAGTTCCTGACTACAGGAATTAACCACTGAATGCAATGGCAACTTTCACAGTAATGAAGCTATTGCTGGATCACTTGCATGCATACTGTAAATGGTTTGCAAATCCAGAAGGAATACAGTTTAGATCATAGGAGCATATGATGATGATGAAGTTACAAATAAA
Organism: Alexandromys fortis; assembly: GCF_014885135.2. Lineage (NCBI taxonomy): Eukaryota > Metazoa > Chordata > Mammalia > Rodentia > Cricetidae > Alexandromys > Alexandromys fortis. The sequence goes on along the minus strand of NW_026067914.1, from coordinate 13,968,096 downwards.
TATAATAGTCTCCCTTTACAGACGGCAAATCTCTCTCATTCACAAATATTTAAACTCCTACTACTTCAGGCTTCCCACAACACAACTTCTTACAAACAATAGGACCTGGGAAATTCTGAAGTTGCGATCACACACTTCCATCTACCTCCCTAGGTCAATCCTCACTTTCAATGAAACACATACAAGAATTCAAATAAGAGAGTGGGAAACCTATCCAGTTCAATAATTTTGACATACAGTCTGTCTTGCCTATAGATTTTGCTAAGAAAAGGGTGGCCTAGGTATTGAGCGAATGGCCAACCAAACACTAGTCTAGCCTAAAAGCCATGGCAAGAGAATAAGACATGACACTGTCTGGAGCCCCAGGACCCAGAGTCTGGATGACACAGGGACTTGGGATAGAACCAAACATGACTCTAGCAAAAAATGTTAATGTAACAATGCCTGGCGATTTTCTGCTATACACATAGATTGGTGCCTAATCCAGGTGTCGTCAGAAACGCTTCATCCAACAACTGATGGAAACAGATGCAAAGACCCACAGTCAAACATTAGGAGCTCAGCAAATCCCGCAGAAGATGAGATAAAAGAGTTTAGGAGCCATCTGTGCCAAGGATACCACAAGAGAATCACAGTATCAACTAACCTGGGCTCATTTAGGTCACAGTGACTGAACCCACAACCAGAGAGCCTGCATAGGGCTCTAGGCATGTGATATATATCTCAGTTATATAGCTTAGTCCCTTTGTGGGACCCCTAAATATGGGAACAGGGACTGTCTCTGAGTCTTTCCACTAGACATATATTTTGTTTCCAAAACAGAAAATTACAATTTAATCTGAACTCATTATTTCAGTATAAAATCTAAATATCTATTTTGCCTTTAATTTCCATCTATATTATATTTTCAGATTGCAGCAAATTTCAGTAAAGATGTATTTTGAAATTCTTAGAAGCATAGTTTCTAACATGTCATTGAATGCTCAAATACAACTAACTTGCTTATTAAAAATAATTCTTGAATTTTCCGAGTTAAAATGTTATATATCATTGGCATGATTGTACATCCAAACATGAAGAGGGGGCAATAGTGAGAGATACCTCACTATTCCCTTTTAAGCTTTCATTAATATTAAGGTACAAAACCCGACAAAACCTACTGAGTTTGCATGACAAGAAAACCATTTCTAGATATATGCTATTTATGTTTGATTAGAGATATTAAATTTTAAACTATATATGCATCCTGTATTTTGGAATTATTCAGAATATAACTTATGAATTGTTATTTCATGTTAAGGTGAGTCCTCAAATATAGCTGATGCATATTTTGCGGTACTTTACATCAGTCTTGCCAGATAGAAAAATAATGGAACATACATTACAAATTTAAGTTTCTAGGGTAAATATAATAAATTAGTTATGCTAGTATATTTTAGAAATGGTGGAAAAATATTCAAACTTTTTTTAATACAAATACACTATGACCTAGAGCAGTAGTTTTCAATCAATGAGTCCCAAACCATTTGGACATAAAGGACTCCCATACACATATCAGAGGTCACATATCAGTTAACCTGCATATTTACTTCATGATTCATAACAGTAGCAAAATTAGAGTTATGAAGTAGTAACAAAATAATTTTATGGTAGGGAGTCTCCACGACATGAAGAACTCCATTAAGGTAAGGGCACTAAGAAGTTTGAGAACCACTGCTCTAAATATGTCTCCATGTTTAAGAGCACAAATACTGCTCTGCCTGGAAGGACACTGAGTTCAATTACATTCATCCATAAGGACCGCCTACAACTACTTGCAAGTTCAGGTCTAAGTATTCAATGTTTCTGGCCCCCAAAGGTACATGTACTCAGCTTCAACTACACCCCAAAACATATACATATAAAATAAAAAAATTAAACACATGTACACACAATATTTTAAAGGCATAACATACATTTCATTTTTCAAATTTTTCAAAATCCATGCATATTTTTCAGGAAGGTTCATTGTTATTTGAATGGTGAAGCTGGAAACATTTAACATCAAATCTGAACAGGGGGGTTTTCTTGACAGAGCAAATGCCACATTACTTCAGTCTATAAATTAAAACTAAAGTTTTATACTGAACAGTTAGGTCCTCAGGTCTACTTAATATAGCTCTTGGAAACAATAAAATGTGTCAACTGGCTACTGATATATAAGAGAATTTCTGAAAAAATATGCTATTTTAAATAAATTACAGACACAAATAGAATATTGCTCATTTTATCTACTGAGTCTAAGAACCATGTTATTCAAGGTTATATTCAAAATGCATTAATATTCAATTTAAAGTGTGGTAATAATCATATGATAACAGTGTGTCTGTTCAGTTTATCCAAAATGTAATCAAATACATAATTGGCAATTTAGATGTGAAACTATCTCTGAATAAGTTTAACTCAAATTCTGTTAATACATTATTCAGAGACTCAATCTATAAAATGGTCACGTTTGATGAACACCAAAGCACAATTTCAAAACTATTCTGTTACTTAAAAAAAATTCAAAGGTTTGTTGTATATGCCAGCGATTTTAGCAGAGTCTCAGAAAGGAGAAAGATGCAGAGCAAGATCAGGAAAAGAGCAATTAAACAAACAAAGAGAACAAAACAAAATATCCTGCTCCCTCATGCAACACATCAATCTGATAAGACCATTGTTCTTGAATGAGAAGGTAAAGCAAATGTCAATAAGACAGAAGACCAAGGATTAAACAAGAGAATATTACCGACTTTATGCCTACAGAAATCTAATATCTCATCAATTTTTTTCTTGGGTTCAGTATAACTTCTTATCATCAGACTTAAAGTGTATGACAAAATGCAAACATAACCTAGTTTTACATAGCAAAAGAAATCAAAGGTGCTGAGAAGTTGGAAAGATCAGTAGCAGAGGAAGAACTGGTTTCTGAGGAAGTGGTAGGAATGGATGATTCTTAATAAAGCATGAATGTACAAATTCGCCTTAACCACCATAAGAAATTAAATGACACAGAGACAATGATAAATTGGTGAAATAAATATTTAGTTTTAATAACAGAATAACTTATGAAAAACTACTCCAACTCATTTGTACACAGTTTCTTAACTTAAAGAGTTAATTAGGCACAGTAAGATAGGTCAAGGGAAAGATCCTTGCTTCCAAGTCTAAAGACCAGAATTTGCCTGCTTCAATTCACATGACTGAAAAGGACAATCAGCTCCTGCGATTTTTACTCTGTTCTCCAGATGTGCTATGGGGAGTATACCCACAAACAAACGAAGAAATAAATATGTCTAAGTTGATCTCCTTGTAATATAAGATTATATAATGTCTAACATTTACAGACTTATAATACTCCTCATGGCTCATCTTTTTATCCATGGCTAAAATTATCTCCCAATCCTCACCAGAGACTCTTCTCTTTGCGGTAGATGAAAATTAACATGGAGATTCACAACGACCCAAGCTTCTGAGCTTTCCATGATGCACAGATATCAACCCCAAAGGGGACATAAAAGCCTGTATCAGAATCCATTCCTAAGGACCCAAGGATCATCACTGCAGACTGGGCAAAAGAGTGTAAAGGCCAGAGGTGATGAATGAAGACAAAGAAGCAGTGTCTTCACAACACGGCTGGACAGTTGCCCTAAAGGACGCACAGTGATATATGTAACTGTATAGATTCTTTAGATTGTACTATCAAGTTCTAAAGGGTAACTATGATCAATGTCAAAAATGGTAATGTATGGGGATTGTAATCTGTACCTGGTAACGATCTTAAATTTGATAAAAAAAACAGTCTTGGATTAGAGTAAAATCTGAAGTTAGTGTATTATGTAATTTTTAGAAAATATCAAAATTCGATAATAATTCTAGTAATTGGATAGCAATAAATTTAACTTGTGAAAGTTATTTAAATATATGAAATAAAACAATATTAATTTAAATAATTAAAATTTTATTTTTTACCGTCATTTAAATATACGATAAACTAGAAGTGCCATAAATCATTAAACATATAACTTTTAATGTTTGGTTATCTTTGAAATTCTCTTCCTTAGTTTTAGTTTTGAATTGCCCTTTTCATAAACACTAAAAAACCTTAAAGTATATTTTAATATAAGTTTGTGCATTATTTCTTAGAATTTTAGCATAACAATTTCCGAGCATTGAATAAGAAAGAAATTGTATTTTCTAGACTAATGTGTTTAGGAATGATCAAGGTTAATAGAGTCTGTGACTAGGGCAGAAGTGTGCAAAAGGAATTCATACTTCTGCTTCATTGACTGACTACTCAATAATTATAGACTCCAGAAATGAATGAAGGGAAGCAAAGAACCTCTATATCAAGTTTGCTTTCATTTGGCAAAGTAGGTCACTGAGTAAGAGCTTGCCTTTATCTTGACTGCTAACAGTATGCTGTCCTAATTGGGAATGCAGGGCATAAAGGAGATTGCCGAATGTTGCCAAGATAATGTAGGACAGTCCTTCAAATTTCTTACTTCTTAGAAATGTCTATCAGATACTCTAGGCCTATGGACTAAAGCCCTAATGCTGTAGAGAAATCTTGGTTGCCTGTGAAGGTAGCCAGTTATCACTGGCACGTCTATAGTTTTGGAAGTTATTTACCCCATACTTCCTTGTTAACTCAGGAAATATTATATTGTTCTTGGGTATCTGATGGGGTTGAAGACTAGATAGCTATACTATTTTCTTTGTTACCAAATTCAGAAAAGAAACTCACAAAAGATATGTAACATTTATGAGGCTAAGAGACACAAATTCTTAAGTTGTTTATTAAAGAAATTGTTCTGTCCTTGTCCCATAGTCAGACTGATGACTATTTTGAATATCTCCATAGAACCTTCATCCTGTGATAGATGGTTGTAGTGGTGAGGGCCTTGGACTTTGCACAGGGCAGGGTATCTTGCCCTCTCTTAGGACTGGGAGGGGGAGAAGGGAGGGTGAGTGAGGGAGCATCAGGGATAACACTTATCTTAATAACGAAAGTGGAGAATTAAGGAAGACATCTAACACACACAGAGAAAGAGAGAGAGGGAGAGAGAGAGAGAGAGAGAGAGAGAGAGAGAGAGAGAGAGAGAGAGAGAATATATCTTAGCAAAATTGTTTCTCTCTCTCTCTCTCTCTCTCTCTGAATTTTCTTGTTTTTACCTTTATGAAAACTTTTCCTGGGAAGGTAAATACAATCTTCTCATCCCAAATCAAGCACTTAAGAAGTATTTTAAAAAGCAATCCCCTAAGTATAGATTAGTAAAACAATGTGTTTTAAGTTTGGAAACTTCAGGAGGGTTAAGTAAACTGCCTTACATCCTTTGGCAGACCTTGCCCTTGTTGATAAACCAATTCTCCAGAACTAAGGACATCCATAGATTCACATGCACTGTATCAATGTAAGTTGAATGTAGCTAATTTATAATTTACATCATGCTAATTAGGAAAGTGACATATTTCTTCTTTTGGCATATGCTTCCATACAGAGAGTATATGTGGCTAATGGACAGCAAAACTAAGATCATTTCGTCTTTAAGGATTTGCCATCTATTTCTCAATGGTAGAGAAACATATAGAAAGAAAAGGCAACACAAAAGAAAGTGCAAACTGTTAAGTTTCACATGGCCCAGAAGTTAACAGGAAATTCCTCAAAAGGAGTTGCAGACACTTTTATTTGGTGGAGGCAGAATGTTCTTCATTTCCCAAGAGACAAGGCCATGAACTATTGATGCTCTACAGAAGAGTGGAGAAGAACACAGTTGTTTACTCTCCGTTCCCTTCACTGATTGTAGTATTTCCTCTTTCTAAACATGTTCTCATCCAGCTTATCTCCTCTAGGGAGTCTTGGAGAGCCTCCTTTATGGTTTTAGACTCATTTAAGTTTCTTCATAAGATTTATATGGAAACCAGTCACTATTTTAGGTGGGAATACTATTCTTCTAATTCCCAACACATTTTTTTTAACTTGGTAATCTACACTTTCTGGAGATGGGAGAAAATAGATCAAATAAGTTAAATATTTGAAATTTCATGGTATGCCAAGAAAGAGTAAAAATGTTCATTGTACTTAGAACTGATAAATATTTGACACTGGAATTTCACAAGTTGTAAAGAGGATAATTTATGTTTCTTGTTTCTAATGTGACCAAATAAAATGATTAAAACTGCAAGTAAATCTGTAAAATAAAGTGATAGATCACCAAATATTTGTAGTCATATCTGAGGTAAATTATTTGAAATCTATTGTTACACTTTTCTTTTTTCTTCTCTACTCTGTTGGGAGCAATGAGACCCCAGATCCTGAATTTCTTGTACACAACTTGTTTTCCCTTGATCTGAGTGCCTACAGCTGCTCTGAGCAGGAGACCTTCAGGAGTTCCTGATGGCAGGAGAGTGGTTTCTGGTTGGTTTGGCTGGGGCGTGGCTATCTCTATATAATCTGCCCCTGAACACAATAAAGGAGGCATTCTTGGGGAATTCAAGGATGACCCGTGTCGCTGCCTCTCTGTCTGTGTGTGTCTGTGTATTTTAACCTCCAGTCCCTTGCCCAAAGCTCGCAAACTGGGTGCCAGCGCACAGAGCGCAGACACAGGGGCGCGGTGCGTGGCACTACTCTTGTAAATGTTTTGTATTTTGCAAGTAAATATGAATGAGGTTTAAGAGAAGCCTGTCAGTTGTATGCTTTTCAATTTATATATGTTCTGAAGACTGGAAGATTCAGAGACTAAAACCTTGTGTTTCTGTAAACTACAGCATGAACTATTTCTGCAGCAATAACTATATATCTCTCAACAATAAAGTTAAGGAAAATGACATATTACATTACCCTAGGATATAAAAAGCTTATAACAGATATTTTATTATATTGTGATGCAAAATAAAGAGAAATATGAGGAAATTATTATGATACAAGTGCCATTTATTTAACAAAGTTGGTTGGTGGTTATTAAGTTTCATTTCAAAAAAGTTACAAATTTGATATAAGGATTTTTCATAAATATTTATTTGCTTTATTTTCTCATAAATTTATTAAATTCATTATTTTCTTCATGTTTAATGTTTGAATGAAGGCCTTAAAGGTTTAGTAGCTAGCATAGGTCATTTATCACAAATCTTTACCAGTATGTTTTGTCTTTTTTTTAACTGAAAGAAGTCTTTACAATTTCAAAACTATGTGAAGAAAAACATCATGTCCTGAAAATGTTTCATTAAATTTGTATTTTGTACATATGGGGGTTTGATTGAACTTATGTTATGAGCTCCATGTGTGTACATAATGCCCAGGGTAAACAGAGAGGATACTGGATCCCCTTGAGCCGAAGTTAAGCATCATGTGGATGCTGAGAAACAAAGAGAAGCAAATGTTCTTACTTGCTGAGTCATCCCTCTAGTCCTTATTTTTTTTTAACTTAAACTTTTTTTAACGTTTTAGATAGTTTCATATTTGAGCACTATATTACATCACTTATGCACCGTCCCTTTCCCTTTCCAATTCCTCCCATGTCCAGCCTCTTAAAGCTTCATGATGCAGTCTATAATTAATATTGTGAGAGATATCTGTATCTACATTTATATTTGTTATCTGTATATCTATTTCAAGCTCTCTCTCTCTCTATATATATATATCGCGTATTTTTGTAATATATATATATATATAAACCTATTGAGTCCATTTAGTGTTCCTCATATGAAGATGTTTTTATAGAAATTGTGCCACCAAAAGAAAAATAAAATTGAAATCTTTCTCCCACTCTGTAAGTAGTTGTTAATTCCTTATAGCTCTTTACCTAATGGTGGGGCCTTGTGATGACCCCCAGTAGTTCTCCCCACAGCATACCTATAGCACCCACCCCTCAGCATATACTCAAAGCAATTAAATCTCACTATGGAGATATTTGTTCCAGGATGTCAATCAGTTCTCTATTTACAGTAGCTAGAAAATGGAAACAACTTAGAAGTCCTTCAAATTATGAAAATACCATTATTGTCCCACATACATGCACAATGGAATTCGACTTAGCTGTAAAGAAAAATAAAGTCGTGAAACTTGCAAGTAAATTGATTGAGTTAGGAACTCGTCTGTGGCAAAAGATAAATCTTAGAAGGGCAATTGCTGATGCTGCATTTGTAAATCATAGCTCAGAATCTTTGGATCCGAGCATATCCCTTGTGGTAACTACAAGGACCAGGAAAGTGGAAAGGGACCATGTGTGAAGGGGTTGAAGAAGAAGCTCTAAAGGTGGGGAGTGAAAGACAGAGGCGTAAAGATTGGGGGGAGGAGAAATAAGAAGTGTGACTTTAACTGTGAATGAGGAAAAACAGTAATACAGTAGAATAAGGCAAAGGAGGTATCAAGAAAACTGTATATAACCAGGCTGACTTCTCCTTTGTTGGGGGAATCGAGCTGGTAAATGCTCTTTGTTCCACTTTTTGGACAGAATCTCAGGAATTCTGTTCTGCTTTTTAGACTTTGTTAAGTATAAATTGTCTAAGGTTTTTCTTTAAGATGAAACTAATTGTAAAAAGCATCGCGTAGTTTTGTAAATTTACTATAAACAACCCCCAACTGTTCTTACTTCATCTTCAAAACACTGCAGAGTTATCTCTCTCTCCCACATTTACCATGCTTCTTTGTTTTTGACATTTGTTTTGCTTTTACAATGGAAGTACATTATTTGAAAATTTAAATACAGTTTGAATAAATGTTTGATCATGAATTATAGGAGACACTTGAAAACTAGACAAAGTCAATAAAAAAATTATCTCTGATAACATAATGTTATCCTTTTTGTGTTACACATCCAAGGTTGTCAGCGTGATTTCTGCAACATGTGAAAAAGCAACAGATGGGGAGGCAGCAAGGTCTTTTGTTAAGTTAGCAAGCTACTAGAAGCTCACGCCTGCAAAGCTACTATTGGTTTATAAGTTTTAAAAAATTTTATTCAGACAGAATTTCAATTTGACATTCAGACAGAGAAAGAATATTCTGTAAAAAAAAAGAGGCAAATAAGAGTCCTTAGAAATGGACAAAAGATGGGGACCGGAAATCCAATGGGTACAGAAGGAATTTAAATTCAACAGTTGTAGTTGTAAGCTTTGGAAAACCCATGACGACTGCCTTTGTCAAATTTAGTTTTGATCCTCATAACATATACCACAGAATAATTTATTTAAAAACAGACATGTATTTTCTTGGAGCTCAGGAATGTTGGTTTCACTCCTCTGAAATTGCAATCTTTGGTTTGAACAATGATATCATCTCTTCTTACCTTTATTTAGACTTTGTTAGAATATATAATTTCTGCCTCTATGTGTCCATGACTGCTGTTCATATGGAAAATTTAGTTATTAGATTATAGTTCAACTTAATGACCCAATTTTTCTAATATGGTCATACTCTAAAATATGGAGTTTTTAGTTATTTTTCACTGCTATAACAATTTTTGTGAGACAGATATATTATAAAGGAAAGAGAATTATTAGCTTATAGTATTGGAAAATTAAAGTCCAAATACTGATGGCATGTAGTGTTTGCTGGTTATGTCACACTGTAGCATCATGACAGGAGCATTTTAAAGAGATTACATGTTTATTCAGGATGCCACAAGGGGTTGGTGGTGAATACAGCTCTTCAAAACACAACAATTGATGAAAAATGAGATCATGAATTTGAAAAAGACCAAAAAGGGTCATATGGGAGCATTTGGAGGGAGAAAATTCTGTAATTATAATCTCAAAATATAAAAGAAGTAATAAAAAAGAAAAATTGCAGTGCTGTAGTAATATTTGCATACAGTCAGATGAATTAGCTTTGGCCTACTTATTCTCTACTGGGATTTTCCAGTCAATAGAAGTCCTTCAAATATTATTTTGCCTTAAGTTGAAATAGATCAGGTCTATTGCATACAAAATTGTTATTCCAACGAGAAAAGGAAATTCATGAATAATATTCTGGTGAGTCCCTCACACATAAAAGCTCCACTCATCATGACAGCAATTCAAACATAGCTTGTGCCTTTCAAACATCATTAAAAATGGCTGAATTTGATGGTAACTGTAGACATGTCGCTGCCCACTTTATTCAACTGCTTTCAACCAAAGAAAATAATCTTATCATACTTAGAGCCAGTGCCGTGTGATGAGCTGTAATAAGTATGAGATCAATTAGAAAGTAATCTACTATGTCACATGATGGGTGTAGTAATAAATTTTAAAAAATATCTTTTGGAGACATCCATACAGAGCTTCATAATAAAATTACTATCAGTTATATTCCCATGATCAGGACTACAATCAAACAACTCAGGTGTGTTAAGCCCTGTTATGCATTTTGTACACTTACCTTTGACACAAGTCAAAACCACTTCTAAATATATTCTACACCATGTTTTCAACCTATTGGGAACAACACTGCTTTCTACAGTATTCTTTGAGATTCATATCATCACACAGGCCTAGCTTGCCTACATTTGCCCAAATAATAAAAACTGCATGTCAAGAGCAAAAGTTCAAGCAAGAAAAACAGCAGACATTTACACTTAAGTGTAAATTGCCTATGAAAAATAAAAAAAAAATTATAGAGAAAACTAAATGGAGCTAAGCTCTGCAAGTCCAATGGAAGAGCCGGAGGAGGTATTATATGAGAAAGGGGGAATCAAGGGCATGACAGGGAAAGTCAAAGACAGCTGACCTGAACTATTGAAACTCACAGACTCTAGACTGACGGCTGGGGAACCTTCATGGAATTGAACTAGCCCCTCTGCATGCAGGTGACAGTTGTGTGGATTGATTGGTTTGAAGAGTCTCTGACAATGGGAATAGGATTTAACCCTGGTGCATGAGATGGCTTTTAGGAGATCATTCTCAATGATAGGATGCCTTGCTTGGTCTTGATGCAGTGGGGTGGTTCTTGGTCTTGCCTCAACTTTATGTGCCAGGCTTTGCTGACTGCCCATGGAAGGCCTTATACTTTGAGAGGAGTGGATAGGGAGTAGGGTAAGGGAGGAAGGGGAGAGGGAGAAGAGGAACTGTGGTTGGTATGTAAAATGAATTGGAAAATTTAATATAAATAAAAAAGAAAAATAAAACATTTCTAATCAGAACTAAATAGCATTTATCTTTGAAAATTGATCAAGTTTTGAATCGCTTTTATCATGGTCACTATTTTCTTTGTTATTGACTAATATTTTCTTTTACTTTCCTTAATATAAGCTCTGCTTACTATGCAAAGATTTAAAGGAATTACACATAGAAACATCTGATCCATACATGTAAAATTGTGTAACTAAGATCTATGATTGATTGATCAATTTATTGATAACTTTTAAAGCACTTTTAAATATTATGGCTTGTAGCAATATACTTTTTTAAATATAAATAAATGTGATTGAAAGACTCTAAAAGAGAAATTATTATCTCTCAGTTGCATTACATCAACAACGAAGCAAATTTAAGTTTCAAGATGAATGTATTACCTCCATTGATGATGCCACATTGTTATGAGAATCGAGCCCACCTTCCAATCCTTGTTACACTGTTAAGTGAGGAATTATTTGATTCAAGTACTCTTGAAATGAAACTAAAAGCAAATCTCTTCCTTCTGTTCTTTTGAGTACACACTAGCTTATCTCACTTTAGTTATTGTTTAGATTATTTTCACTGTCAAACTCAAATAAAGATGGCAATTATCTTTAAATATCATATTACTTTATGTGAAACAGGACTTTGAAATTTTTAAGCTATTTCATTTGTCCTTTAAAACAATCTCAGCAACAAATAAAACTTATATGAAACTCAATTATTAACTAAAATATACATATACCTAAATTTCTTACCGTGTGCTCTAGTTTATATAAAAGACTAAATAAAGATAAAAATCAAGTACATTTAGAAAATCAAGTATTTTCATAAGCTATAGAGTCTTCCTTTATTACAATACTGTTGAATTTATAAGTGAGCAATGAAAGTTATGTATTTATATGTGATGTAAAGTCAAGAGAGTTTGAGTATAAGTTATTTAGGAAAATGAATCACTCAGGGCAAAGATGGCTTTGACAGTCTGAGAGCTTGAGTTCAAACTTCAGAATCCACTTTGGAATGAGAGAATTATTTCCTAATATGATTTTCTTACCTCTACATGCATTTGAAAGGCTCACATCACACACAAACACACCAACACACAAACACAATGTGTATGCGTGCATGCACCTGCATACACACAGGACCTGGCACATGCAAATGCATACAAATACATACCCTCGTATACACAAACATGCTCATACACACCCACATGTGTACACAGGGACACACATACATGACAATAATAAATCAAACTGTAAAAGTAATGCAAGATTAAATAGTTACCTAATTGGATTAATTTATTATTAATATATGAATTTATGCTATAATAAGCTCCCTTTTGTGTGTAACCTAAGAGGTACTAGATTTTCATCATTATATGTGGCATGATACTTTTGTTTAAAAACGAATCACATAATTTGGAACAATATTAATATTATAATTTATTTTGTACTACATTAAAATTGTTTTATGATCTAAGAGAGAAAGTTGTAACTGGCTTAATAATTTAAATCAGTAATAAGTAATGTTCTTCCTTGCCGATAGGGTGACTTTGTACTTCAAATTAGAAAAAAGAATTGCTTCCTACTAGTTAATATGCAACCTGACTCTGGCAAGTTCAGATTGAACTAATTTTAAACACGATTATTTGATGCCAATGTTCTGTATGTAAATAAGTTTATATACATAAATTAAGTGCTAAATATTTTCAGATGGATCAAGGGACACCAATTATTTGCTGTCATATATCCTTGCTTGGGAAAATACGACTTGATTATTCTGTTTGTGGGACAATGTTTTCTCATACAGAAGAATTGTTTCGTAAATGTTTGAAGACAATATCTCACCAAGTGTTCATATACACATGGGGAATTTCTTTAGCGATTGCTGCCTAATATCTGAGCCTGCAAATTAAGGTTATATTTATCAGTTTTGCAGCATTCACTTTTTTTAATTAATTAATTAATTTGTTTGTTTATTTCTTTATTAAAGATTTCTGTCTCTTCCCCACTGCCGCCTCCCATTTCTCTTCCCCTCCCCCAATCAAGTCCCCCTCCCTCGTCAGCCCAAAGAGCACTCAGGGTTCCCTGCCCTGTGGGAAGTCCCAGGACCACCCACCTCCATCCAGGTCTAGTAAGGTGAGCATCCACGAAACTGCCTAGGCTCCCACAAAACCAATTGAGCCTATAATTCGGGTTCTTAGAGAAGCTAAATAAGAAGGAGAACCCAAAGAAAAACATATAGGCATCCTCCTGAATATTAACCTTCATCAAGCGATGAAAGGAGACAGAGACAGAGACCCACATTGGAGCACCGGACTGAAATCTCAAGGTCCAAATCAGGAGCAGAAGGAGAGAGAGCACGAGCAAGGAACTCAGGACCATGAGGGGTGCACCCACACACTGAGACAATGGGATGTTCTATAGGGAACTCACCAAGGCCAGCTGGCCTGGGCCTGAAATAGCCTGGGTTAAAACCGGTCTCGCTGAACATTGCAGCATTCACTCTTAACTATTCATCTTTAACCGGAATTACTCATGGGCAAGATAACAGTACATACAGTTATAACCTGTGATCATGTTACGAGTGAATAAGAAGCTAGAGCTCATATATGGGTATAGAGTATACCTTAAAACAATTTTGAATCTTTATATGATCACTAAAATTAGTGATTAATATAGATCACATCTCATATGATAGTGATTACTCTGAAACTAGTGAATTTGGATAGTGACCTCTTCTCTGGGTGACAGGATATTATAGCTACTATTATTTTGTTCTGTGTTTTTGATTCAGCCATCTAGCTGCTTCTCTTTTCCTTACACCAGACCCTGTACGTTTGATTCTCTCATACAGATATTCTGTCCCTGTCTGAACTATATTATAAACATTCTCTAAACTCAGCGTTGTATTAGGCGAGACATGGGAAAACAAAATGCAAATTAATTTGCTCGGTGATTTTCATGAATTATGTGACTTCAGTTCTTTACCATCTTTTTTTTCTTTTCAGAATCATTCAAGTTGTCCAAGTAGCTACTGCCAACAAAACACAGAAGTCTTGACTGAACAAACTTTTACCTGGCTTGCAGAGTGAATGCAACATAAGCCGGCATCAATTTCACAGTATTTGTTATTGTCAGCATCAATGTGTGCAAATTAAATACCCCTCATATGCTAGACTTGAAAAACTAATGCCACACAAATTAAAGCAGGAGGCACAAATTCACATGCTTGTTCATCAGTTCAGAAACTAGGACTGGGATACCATGCTGCTCAGATGGATTCCTAGGATCCAGCTAAGGTAGAAAATTGAGTAAAACCTACACTTGGGATCAATTAGATGACTCACTTCCCTGTAACAGAATTTTCAATTTAAATTTTGTAAGTCTACACTCTTTAAAAGAACAGAAGGTAGACTTTAACCCACAAAAAAATGTCCAAAATAGATCAATTGCCTATTTTAAGCAACTACATTGAAAGAAATAGATATGGAAATCGATCCATAGAACAAAGCCTCTGGTATCTACTGGTGCATTAGTGGCATGAATATGGGGATACCAGCTGTTGAATTAGGCATAGGTTAATGAGCACTAATCTAATTTACCTTATATAAGTCTTATAGTACTTTTATTTTTTGTAGAGTTCACATTTTGAAATTAGAAATACATGTTTGCAAAGATTGTATTTTTAAAAATTAAATGATTAATTTTTCTAACAAAGGCCCTATTAATTACTTATTCACTAATATTAGAAAACATGTTAAGTGGCAGCAACTGATAAACATTTCTTACTGTGTTCTCACAAAACAGGGGTTATAAGAAGTGGGCTCTGCCTTATTTATTACCATATTCCACGAAGAATTTGTCAGGCATTTGTAAATATGCATCTAAATAAAAGAACTAATGAATAAAAGTTCATCCATACTGGGGAGTCTAAATGTAATTAGAATAAGAGAGATGCAATAAAATATCACTTAGTCTTATAACACTTTTGATGTTATATATGTTGTACTATACATACATATATATATATATACACACACACACACACACACACACACATATGTACTATATGTTGGCCAGCTCTGGACATTTGTGGTTTTGTTTCTTTTGAATACAGATTTTACAAGCATGTGATTATCATTCCTGTCTCATTTTTTCTACACAGTAAGAAAATCAATTTATACTATCTAACAAGATCCTTTGTTATAGAACACAAATTTTCCTGAGACAAATTGTGAGGTTCAAATGTATACATGCTACCTAAGAAACAATTTAGTTCCCACTGTTTTATTTTCCCTCACCTCCAACAATTCATAGAAGTTCTCAACTTAGACTTATCTAAATCATATATGGAATGTAAGCCTTTTTACTAGCCTTCACTGCTCAATGATATTTCATTTGCTATGAACAAAAGAAATCCCAAAATAGAGAAAATGCTAGTCTAGCAGTCAAGCAGAACATGAATTATTCCACTTTCATACACACAAATATTTTAGCTGAAATTCAGAAGTGGCTGTAAAAATCTTACTCAATATATATAATGATCATTTACAGATATAATTACAAATATTAAGATTTGTTGACCAGCTGTAGCTTTCTTCAAGGCAAATGAAGACTGCATAACCCTGGCACTTTTATGCACTGCTTACGGGGGTATCTTTTTATTTTTTCATTCACAGTTGGCACTTTCTGCCACGCCACCCTTCTAAACATAGTCTAGAATTAACGTAATGGAGAAAATTGCTCTGGGTTACAGAGATATTTTGTTACAATGACTAAACATTAGAACATCATTTAGAGTTTATTTCCTTAATTTGCACACAATTCTAACAACTTTGATTATCTGTTTTCTTAAACACTACAGATTAGAAAAAGAAAATTAAAAGCAGGGGGCTGGAAGGGAACTTGGCAATTAACTACAGATGTGACAGAAACAAATAGACAGCACACCATAGGCATCACACTGAATAGCTGGGGTTCTAAGAACACTCTTCAGTGCAAATGAAAATTATTCTGATGCAAGATAAATGGCCAGGAGAAATTTATTCAAGATTGCTTCTGATGGCTCAAGACTATTGAAATTCGAGTGAGGCAGGTAGAGGAAGATTGGGGGAGAAAAAAAAAAGCTTCAACTTTGTCCAAAATAGATACAAATTGAGATTTGGAATTAGAAGTCTTGAAAAGAAAGAGTGAAAAATTACTTAGAAGTATTTGGCTGGAATAAGATGAACATGGTTTGATTTCAGGAATGCAAGGGTCTCAATAATTTGATGTAAGATTCTTTAGTATTTCTGTATATAACTCAGGATGAAGTGAAGAATGTTCAACTTGCAGAACAAGGCTTGGGGGCTGAGGATATAACTTAGCTGGCAGAGTGCTTGTTTAGCATCTATGAAACCTTGGATCTGAGCCCTTTTATTGCATAGACTTAGTGTAGGGGCACAAAACGTACACAAATATTTGAAAAAGTGGAGCAGGAGGATCAGCAGTTCAACCTCACTCTCATTTCTACTGAGAGTTCAAGATCAGCATAGAAGTCATGAGCCCCTGCCATGAAAACAGAAACAGTATTAAACATCTCAGTGAGCCTGATAGAAATGTCTTCGAAGGGAGTCATTTCTCTAGAATGTCAGAAAATCATGAGTTTGATTTGATTTGAGAAAAAGTTTCATGTAAAATGCTTCTTCCCACCAATTATGCCTCCTAAATATTCATCTCTCATTATCAAGAATCTCAGTGATTCAAACAGTTTATTTCCTAATGATGCTTTGCCTAATTTATTAACATATCAAATAAAAGTCTTGAACTTTTCTCAAATTGAAAATGAGCATCTGTAGATTAGGACTCTTTGTGGCAGTCATGTAATAACCATTATCTGTCCTGTGACTCAGAGACTTTATTACTTAGTGAAGGTTTAATTGGACTAGAAGGAAATTAACAAACAGGAAGCGTGCAAATATTTGTTTAGGATGTGTGATGCAGTAGCTAAACACCAACTTCAAGAACCAGGGAGTTGCTAATGTCAGTTAGCAATATGCCTCCCCCTGTGCTTTTCATTGTAGTACCCTTCCCAGAAGTCTTGAACATCTCCAGGATTCTAAGTCTCTCATTCACCCCTGCCGCACACAATAATGACCTACTTGGACTTAGGCATCTGGTTTTCTTTTCTTTGGAAGTCTGTCTGAGCTCCCACACAGCGACGAGACTCTCCTGCCTGGCATCTGACATCACTATCAGCAAAGCCATTTGTCTTGTCATTACTTTAGGAGAACTATGTTCCTCTGTCTGCATCTCATCCCACAAACCTCTTTCTTTAGATTGAATCTAAACCACCCATATTCTGGATCACAGAGGAACAAAGGACCAGAATAGGAGAAAATCGAGACCAGAGAAGACTGTGGTTTGCTAGATCTTAGAGAATCTCTTCTAGGAAAGAAGAGGGTGGACTTATTGCCTCTTAGCATAAACTGGAGGAAGTCACCAGAGAAGGTAGAATGATATACAGACAGGGCATGGGCATGTGGAACTGATGTTTTCCTGATTAGAAATGGAGAATAACCCAGGTTTGAGGTTATTATAGTGGGGAGTCTGCCTGGCTTCATTAGTCAAGTTCCCCATTTGGTAGAGAGGGCCATCCTACTGAAAGACGAAATGAAATTTAAATGCATTCACACAAATTGGTAATCTACATCTTGGAGGGTTCAACTCTCCTAGCTCTAACACTAAGGGTCTTGTGACTGGGATAACTAAACAAGGTCCGAGCATAGCCCAGGTTACTGATATGTTCTTGCCATTCTCGATTGTTCTGCCACTGTAGAAGTAGACAGAGGCAGCCTGTCTCCATCCAAGCCTCCTTCTCTCTTCCTCTCACCCTGACTTCCCTCCAGATGTGACCTTGCATCTTTCACTGCCTTCTCCTCTAGCTATATTCTCTTGTTACCTTCTGCCTCCCAGGCTCACACCTCAGAGGCAGTAGTAGGAAGAAGAAGGACTGGGCCTTTTTCCTGCAAGGGTTGAAGCAATGATCTGTGTTCTAGTTGGTTTCGCACGTGCTCAAAGCAGCAGTTTACAAAATAAGAAAAATTAGGAAGATGGCAACTGACCTTAACACTTCCTGCCTGCAGAACTATATGTAATCAATGCATTGGCTGAGCAAATCACCCAGTCACTGTTAACTAAATTACCCTCTATTCAATATCAGTGACATTTGATTTTAAGTCTATTTATTTTTATTTTAAATCAAATATAGCCTCGCTGTGTATTCATGAGTTTAATACTAGTCATTATTTATTGATGGAATAAATATGACCATTTGTGAATGGGCTGTTTGCTATCCATAAGTGACTTATTTAAATAAAAATAAATAACATTTCAAGGTTTTCTGGATATAAATATTATTTCACATTTCCATATGTTTATATATTTTAGATAAATTTAGATACATGTGATTGTTAAGACTTCAAGACAGTCTCTTATCTTCCATTTGACATAACATAGGGCACTAATCTTTTGGACAAATTTAAAAAGTGATTTTAACTTTTTGAAAATTTACTAGTTGTTTAGAAATATCATAAATTAATATAGTGAACTATGCTTAAACTCATAATTATCTTGAAATTTATGTTTCTAATACTGTGAAAATATTAACAAAAGTGATATTTCCATCAGGTCCATGAAGCAACCTGCCGTGCACCGCACCCCCGTGTCTGCGCTTGGTGTGCTATTACCCAGTTATTGAGCTTTGGGCAAGGGGGCTGGAGGTTAAAATACACAGACACACACAGACAGAGAGACAGCGACACGGGTCATCCTTGAATTCCCCAAGAATGCCCCCTTTATTGTGTTCAGGGGCAGATTATATAGAGATAGCCGTGCCCCAGCCAAACCCATCAGAAACCACTCTCCTGCCATCAGGAACTCCTGAAGGTCTGTGCTCAGAGCAGCTGTAGGCCCTCAGATCAGGGGATTACAAGAAATTCAGGATCTGGAGTCTCACTGCTCCCAACACAACCTAGCAAATACCTTAAGAGTCCAGTTGATATCTCAGTGTCTCTTTGATGGAGAACAAGAAGCAAATAATATTTCAGGATTGGACAGTCACACAGGTAAAGATGACACTAAGATCTACTTCTGATCTGTAGGTAATAACAGAAGCATGTTTTAAGTGTAAGTGGTAAATAAGGAAACTCAAAAGGATTTGCAGTGCTGGTTACTTGAAACCACGAAGAAAAAGAACATGAAGCTGGGTAGATAGAGTAGTAAGATGGATTGGAAGTAAGGAGTTGGAGAAGGTAAGGAATGTGATCACCCTCATGCCACGACTAAATAAACAGCCAATGACAACAGTACCAGGAATGCATGATTCCTGGATGCAACATTTCGCATTTGTCCCTGCATTCTGCTAGATTTAGGTTTGTCTAAACACAATTAAAAGTGAAGGCACAGACCCTAATCCCCAAACGGATTAGCAAAGGCAGCTAGATCTCTGTGAATTTAAGTCTAGTATATTTTGCAGGAGGAATTCCAGAATCATATTACACACAGTTAGTTTTCCTTCTGTGGAAGTATTATATATATTAGCATATAGCTGATTAATGAACTAATTTAAGAAAATCATACCAGACAAAAATCTTTCACATGTAACCTTGAATTCCATAAATATTTACTACGATATGATTTCTGGTTTTCCTCAAGACTCGAAAAAGTAATTAAGTCCTATTTTCCTGTGAGCTACATATCTGCTTAACTGAAAAAAAAACCTACATATAACACACCTGTATTTTGTGTGCATGAGGTACAATGGGATGGTAAATTTGCAGAAGCCATTCTGATGAGAAGAGATAGCATTCCTTTTCTGTGGAAAGTACACCTTAATTTTTTTTTTCTTCTAGAAAGAAACAAGTGCACACAACCACATAAAATCAAATAGTTTTCATTTTGATTGTCTTGTTTTTAAGCTTGGGTGTAAGTTTCAACACAGAAGTTCCTACTGTGAATTGTGAACCATTGAACTCTTGCCTGACCTCACACAGAGCAGACCCTTCAATTTTTATATAATTTGTGTTACAAGCTAAAGAAATGTGAGTTGCAATGGTGTAAGGTTTCAAGAAATTTAGTTTGACAGAAATTCTGAAATTCCGTATCTTTGCCAAGGAGAAAAAAGATTACAGTGGTTGTTTAATAATGAATCACGAATACCTCATTTCCTAATTTATTTTTTTAAGAAAAACCTGAAGTCTCCATATCAAAACAAGACAATTCATCTTAAACATGTGGAAAATGGCATCAATATTACATTACTTTTGTATTGCATATCTGGAGATGCTTTCTCTGCCATACTAAATTTTATGTCTAATAACATGTCTAAAAATCTGATAGATTTGAATGGCAGGAAAGGCAGTAAGTGGAAATGCTATAGCGTTTGTAATTAATTGGAGAACACTTCTTTATGAAAAAGTCGAGTTTTCATGAATGTCGCACTGACATTTTCAAAATTGATTTGCCTTGACATTTAGAAGAGTTCTACAGAATTATGTGTACATGTTATAACATTATGCAAACTACAATACATCTGTAATATTTAAAGGTTTGAAAAAGGATGATTGTTTTAATTGACAGAGAACAAGCCTACTTTTAAAAGAAAGCAAGTTTCAGACTTCAAAATGAAACAATGACATCTAAGTCTATACACAGTATTTAAATTATTGAAATAATGATACGGTACTCATTTTATGAAAGAATACATGACAGTGTTGACTTACAAGGTACAAAGAGAATAACATGATATAATAGTTTTTTGTTTGTTTGTTTGTTTGAGGAAGTGTTGCTCTGTCTAAGAGCATCATCTGTCCTGGAATTCACTTTGTAGACAAGTCTGGCCCTGACTAACAGAGATCTCCCGCCTCTACCTCCTAAGAATGTAACTACACCTTGCATAAAGAGACACACCAACATGCTTGTTTTAAAATAATTTTTAAAAGAAAGATAAAGAAAGACAATTTATGGTATATAAAATTAATATCTAACTATCCTTCCCTATTGAATAAATAATTTCAAGTGATGTAAACTGACAGTTGGTATTTTCTGAGTGCAAGGATCAAAAAGATCATTTGAGTCAGGAATGAGAAAACACGAAAATATGAAGTTGAAACCTTAAATGTATATGTATTGAGAAACTTGTAATAGAAAGTAAAATGAGGGAATAAAATTGAAAACACAGCAGACAAACACAAGAAGAAAAGCTGATACAATTCAGAGATGTGAACGTTCATGCATGCAAAAATCACAGATAATAAAATGTGAGAATAGGGAAGATCATTCATATTTCTTTGTTTGCTGGATACTGGCGAGTATTTTGGAGCACTTTCCACAAGGTGACAAATGAATAATATAATTCTAAGTGCACATCACATTGAATGAGAAAGAAAAGGAGCAATCATTTTAAATGTTAACTGGGTACTCCCTATTAACACATAATTATGAATTATCATACGTCCAGACAATGTGCAAGGAGACAATAGAGTCACCAATAGTTGACACCATAGAAGATGCTGATCAGAATACACACAAGAATAAATGAAGAAGAGGAGACAATGTTAGAAAGAGTTCAGATCTACAGATAATAGAAAAGTGAAAAGGCTTCATTAAGAACTTAAAAAAGGAAATAGTTATCTATAATAACAACAGAATAGTCAACACTGAGGTCTACAATTTAATGAATCATAAAAAGTAAAGAAGATGGTAGAAAGTATAGATTCAACACAAATACATACACACATATTAGTTTTGTAAAAATAGTCTACAGAAGATTAAAGTAATTTGATGTTAGTGCCTAACCTGCATTAATATTGTAATGATGGCCATATTAAGAAAATCAGTCCTTAAATATAAAACTATCTCTGTTACAATTCTGATGATAGTACTCACAGAGAAGGAAAAGCAATCCTAAAATACGTACAGAAACAAAGAAGAATGAAATAGTCAAAGAAATCCTTTGCAACCATGAGCAGTTCTGAAGAGACCACAAAATCAGGTTTTAGATTGTATTATAGAAACATAAGTTGTTTAAAAAGTATTGCATTGCTACAAAAACAAATACAACGAATGGATCAGAAGCCCTAGAAATAAATCCGCACAGCCACAGTTGTCAGAGTTTTGAGGAAAGTACTAGGAATATATATTGAAGCCCAGACTATCTCTAGAAAAACAGTTAGGAGAAAATTGAATATACACAAGAAAAAGCCTGAAATTAGATCTGTGTATGCTGTTCTATATCAAAGTCAATTTAAGATGGATCAAAACCTTTAATATGACACCTGTGAAACTACAAGTAGAAAGCCGAGAGAAATCCTTAAAGATATAGACACAGGGAATGGCTTTCTGCATAGTACTCCAATGATTCAGGAGAAAACTCTCAAGAATTGAAGAGTAGAATTTCACAAATGTTAAAATCTATGCACAAAAAAAGAAATGAACAGTTCCAGAGCAAATAGGATGGGAGGAATTTTTGCCATCTCTTCATCACCAAGGAATACGTATTCAGAATTTATAGATATATTTAAAAAGTAAACTAAAGAATGAAAACTCCAGTCATAAGATGAGTTAATGATCTTTTTCAAAAGAAATGGAAAGAAACAAAGAATACATGAAAATATCCAACATTCTTGTCTGCCAGGAAAATGGAAATCTAAACCTCACTTGTTTCCATCCAGCATTAGTCAAAATGGATATGATCAAAAATACATGGGATGATATCGTGATAATGAGAATATTGATATTGTGCTGGTAGGCATATATCTTAGTATAATCACCATAGAAAAATTATAGTGAGTCCTAACTTTTATAAAATAACATTAATATTAATATATGATTCACATATTGTCATTTTAGATATATTCTCAGTAAATTCAAAGACAGCTATACTCAATACAAAGTAAGGATAATGTAAAATCCTTTGACATTATATACTCATATAATATTTGATATACTTATGATTATTTACATCAGTCTCTCCCAATACTCATTATATGAAATCAGTGTATGTATAATGCACATGAACCCCCCAGTATTATTACTTTGAAAAACTCCACAAATCCTATTATATGTGGAAAAATAATTGAACTGCTACTCATTATGAAAACTGAAATAGCTCAGACATGAAAAGTTGAAGGTTACATGTTTTCTCTGATACACAAAATCCAAATTCAAAGTCACAGCATGAAACAGCTGAAGCTCAGTAATAGAGTTTATTTTCAACTTGTATAATGTGCAGAGTTTGGTTCCACATACTACATAAAATGAAAAATAAAACCATTGATGAAGAGGGGAGGGATTTGGGGGAAGGGTATGGGAAGAAAGGGAGGGTGTGAGATCACAGCAGGTGGCAAGCATTTATATAAACAGTACTGTGCCTAAATGTATGCACGTTTTGAACAGTATATAATTTTTCATAGTAATATTATACTTCATTTAAAAAAGGTTTTCACAACCAACCAACATTAACTGAAGCCAGTGATGGTGGTTTCTAATTTTTTTCTTTAAAGGATAGCAAAAATTTGAGTAATAAACCATAAATTATTTTATTCCAGAGATGTTTTAAACAGAAATATATACCATGATGAGAAAATCCTGAAAATAGATTACTTTTGTTACTACCAATTATTGAATGTGTGTATAATGTGTATGTCTGGGTGTATGAGCCAAAGCACACATGCACTCATCTGAGGACCTCTCTCTGACGTTGTCTCTCCTTCCGCATTTTCATAGATTTTCAAGATATAATCAAGCTATCAAACTTGGGAGACAAAACCACTGAGACACAGCAAAAGATTGAAATTTTCAGAAAAAAAAAAAAAAAAAAAAAAAAAAAAAACTGTGGGTCTGGGTGTGAGTCTAGGACCTCTGAGGACCTAGCTTGATCCAGGACTTCTGTGGGTCTGGGTGTGAATCTGGGACCTCCAAGGGAGTAGGCAGGAACCAGATATCTCTGTGGATCCAGGCATGAGTCTGGGACCTCAGAGGGAGTAGGTCTAAGCCAGGACCTCTGTGGGTCTGGGTGTTGGTCTGGGATATCAAAGGGAATAGGCAGGAACCAGAAATCTCCAGGTGTCTGAACGTGAGCATGGGCTTGGGAACTTTGAGGGACTAGACTGGCACCAGAGTCCTTTACCGGACCAACCCTCAAACCTGGGACCTCTGCAGAAACAAATCCAGACCAGGGATATTTACAGCAACAGGTCTGAGCCGACAACCTGGGCTAGAGCAGGCCTGACACAGTAAACTCCAAGGGAGTTGAGCAAAGCCTTGGAGCGCTGAGTGACCTCCAGGAACAGGTAGTGACCAACAGGGTAACCAGAACTGTGGCACTGACTGTACCACGAGGAACAAACATCTGAGCATGGGTTTACTGGCGCCTAGAAGATTAATAAACAGAATCACAGACAGCCCGACCACACTTAGTAAAGGAAAAGATGAAAAGGTAAGAACACATACAACACGACAAAGAGCAACACAACATCAGTCAAACCTAAAGACCCTACAACAGCAAGGCTTGAACAACAAAATATAGATGAAACAGAAGAAAATGATCAAAAAATAACTTCAGGAGAATGTTTGAAACTCTTAAAGAAAGAAATGGAGGAAGAGACAAAAAAAAAATGGAAGATATAAGCAAATCCCTTAAGGAAAACCAAGAAAAAGCCATCAATCATAAGAAAGAAACTGTTCAAGACATGAAAACTGAATTAGAGACAATAAAGAAAACACAAGCTGAGGGAATTATATAAACAAAAATCATGAGAAAATAATCAGGAACCAAAAACGCATGAACAGCAGAATACAAGAGATGGAAGAGAGAAACTCAAGTGATGAAGATACAATAGAGGAAATAGACTCGTCAGTCAAAGAAAATATTAAATATAACAAAAGCTTAACCCAAAATTTCCAGTAAATATGAGATACCATTAAAAGATCAAACATAAGAATAATAGGTATATAAGGAGAAAAAGTTCAACTCAAAAGCACAGAAAATATATTTAACAAAATCATATAAGAGAACTTTCCCAACCTAAAGAAAGATATGCCCATGATGATACATGAAGCTTACAGAACACCAAATAGACTGGATCAAAAAACAAATCCCCTTACCACATAGAAATCAAAACAAACATACATAGTAAACAAAGAATAATAAGAGCTGCAAAGGAAAAAGGCCAAATAAATCATAAAGGCAGACCTATCAGATTACATCTTAATTTTCATTGGAGACAATGAAAGCCAGAAGGTCATGGTCAAGCATTACCCAGACATTAAGAGACCATGATTGCCAGCCCAGACTACTATACCCAGCAAAACTTTCAATCACCATAGAAGGAAAAAACAAAATGTTTCATGATAAAACCAGATTTAACCAATACCTAGCCACAAGTCTAGCCCTACACAAAATACTAGAAGGAAAACTCCAACCCAACGAAGTTGGCTACATCAACAAAAACACACACAATTGATGATCTCATAGCAGCAAATCCCAAAGGTGTTGGAGGCAGTGAGACCCCAGATCCTGAATTTCTCGTAATCCCCTGATCTGAGTGCCTACAGCTGCTCTGAGCACGAGACCTTCAGGAGTTCTGATGGCAGGAGATTGGTTTCTGGTGGGTTTGGCTGGGGCATGGATATCTCTATATAATCTGCCCCTGAACACAATAAAGGGGGCATTCTTGGGGAATTCAAGGATGACCTGTTTCGCTCTCTCTCTGCCTGTGTGTGTTTGTGTATTTTAACCTTCAGCCCCTTGTCCGAAGCTCGCGAACTGGGTAACAGCACACAGAGCACAGACATGGGGGCGCGGTGTGTGGCGCAAAGGAAAAAAAAAAGACACACACACTCAAATTAACATCACCAACAATGAAAACTAAAATAACAGAAGATAACAATCACTGGTCATTATTATTGCTTAATATAAATGGACTCAACTTATCTATAAAATGGCACAGGCTAACAGATTGGATACGAAAACAGAATTCATCCTTCTGCATACAAGAAACTCACTTTAATCTCAAAGACAGACATTATCTCAGGGTAAAAAGTTGGGAAAAAATATTCCAACCAAATAGAACTAAGAAACAAGAGGGTGTAGTTATCCTAATATCTAACAAAATAGACTTCAAACTAAAATCAATCAAAAGAGACAAAGAAAGTCATTTCATATTAATCACAGGAAAAATTCATCAGGAGGAAATCTCAATACTGAGCATCTATGCCCCAAATTCAAGGCACCCTCATATGTAAAAGAAATACTTCTAAAACTTAAATCATACATTAACCCCACAGACTAATAGTGGGAGACTTCAACACTCCACTCTCACCACTGGACAGATCATTGCGACAAAAAAGTGAACACAGAAAAAAGGAACTAACAAATGTTATGAATCAAATGGACTTAACAGACATCTATAGAATATTCCATTCAAACATAAAAGAATATACTTTCTTTTCAGCACATCATGGAACATTCTCAAAAATTGATTATATACTCAGTAGAAAAACAAACCTCAACAAATACAAGAAAAATTGGAATAACCCCATGTATCTTATCAGATCATCATTGCTTAAAACTAGAATTCAACATCAATACTTATTCCAGAAAGCCCACAAATACATGGAAATTAAACGATGCTTACTCGAATGGGCTATGGAAGAAATAAAGGGAGAAATTAAAGACTTCCTAAATTCAATGAAAATTACCATACAACATACCTAAATTTAAGGGATACAATGAAAGCAGTGTTAAGAGAAAAGTTCAAGCACTAAGTG
The DNA here is from genome assembly GCF_014885135.2 of Alexandromys fortis. Classification (NCBI taxonomy): domain Eukaryota; kingdom Metazoa; phylum Chordata; class Mammalia; order Rodentia; family Cricetidae; genus Alexandromys; species Alexandromys fortis. The sequence continues at coordinate 13,941,169 of NW_026067914.1, read as the reverse complement.
TCTACATAAAGGAGTTGGAGATAATTCCACAACAGTGACTTATCAGAATATTTGAAAACTTTAGAACAAAAAGAAGCAAACTCACCCAAGAGAACTAGACAGCAGAAAATAATCAAATTGAGAGCTGAGATCAATAAAAGAGAAACAAATAAAAAATACAAAGAATCAATGAGACAAAGAGTTTATTCTTTGAGAAAATCAACAAAGTAGACAAAACTTTATCCAAACTAATCAAAAAGCAGAGAGAGAATATCCAAATTAACAAAATCAGAAATGAAAAGGGGGACATAACAACAGACAGGGAGGAAATACAGAGAATCATCACATCATATTTTGAAAACCTAATCTCCACAAAATTGAAAAACTTAAAGGAAATGGACAACTTTTTGGATAAATATCACTTATCAAAATTAAATCAAGACCAGATAAGTAAATTAAACAGACCTATATTTGCTGCAGAAATAGAAACAGTCATCAAATGTCTCCCAATTAAATAAATATTAGGACCAGATGGTTTCATTTCAGAATTATACAAGATTTTCAAAGAAGAACTAATACCAATACTCCTCAAATTATTACACACAATAGAAACAGAAGGAACATTGCCAAACTCTTTTTATGAGGCTACAATTACCCTGATACCCAAACCACAGAAAGACTTTACTAAGAAAACGAATTCACAAATGGTAGGTGAGTAAACCTAAGAGGGTGAGCAGACAGCACAGAGTCTGCTTAGAGCTAATGTTTTCCAATCGCTTTTCCTTTTCCACCAAATATGGTCAGTAATGTTGGCAATATTATAAAAACATGCAATATCAAATAATAACTGTTTCTGAAATCATTACACACACACACACAAATATATACAACTCTTCAGATTAGACCACTGCTGGTCCATTTTTCTTTTCTAGGAAAATCATTAATTATATCCATATTTTGCACCTATCAAGATTTAAAGTGCATTTAATGTCTAAGCCAAGACAAAAATATTAAAGAAGGTGCTTGATGTAAAACAGAGTGAAAGTCGCTTGTTTTTCTTTGCTTCTGTTTTTTTTTTTTTCTAGTATCTTAAATTATCCATGCTTTGGTACATATTTGCAAAAGTGAAAATCTGCTCTCAGAAATTCCTCCCCACCAATTCACTGAATAATCCCCCCCCCTTTTTTTTGAGGAATTGGACCTGCATTGAGTCAGGACCCCAAGTTGTTGATAATCTCTCTCTGATTTCATTATATCTTGCTGGGTATTTTCCTTGCCGCTAAACTGAAAGAAGGATAATACCACTCATTTTTGTTTCTACTTGTTCAATTCTATCTGCTCAATTCTCCATTCATAAAGAGATTTAAATTCCCTGTATGGGTTTTTGGACTATCACCAGGACATTGTAACACTGCATCTTCTACCAACAAGTTTCTCTCCATCAACATCTTGATGACAGCTTGTTCAACTACACTATCTGTTTCCCATCAGAAGTTTTGATGCTTTCAGTTCTGAATATAAACAGAAATCCTACCCATTTTGGCTCTTTAGTCTCTCAAGTACTACACAGACACCTTGTGTAGTCCTCTCCCTGCCGTTCAGTTCCATAGCCAAATCCTGATCCTTCTAACCACCATACCAAAATTTCAGGTCCAGTTTCACTTTCTGACTTCTTTCTCATATGGCTCTTCCTCACTCATTCTCATTTTAAAGAGCCTTCTGTCATAGATATGCATTTATTAGTTCTGCAGTATTTCATTTTCTTCAAAGCCCTATATTTTTCTTTTCCATCTAAACAAGCTATAAGTTACACCATGTGTTATTGAAATTACTTCCATGCCTTTACTTTTCAATACACGTTCAACTACTCCAGGCTTTTTTATTTTCTCATCCAAATCAGCAATACTTTGGCTTCAGTTAAACTACTAATTACTGAAGCTGTGCACTGAAAGAGTTATGGAACAATTCAAAATAATGCTGCCAATAGCATTGCAAATCCAGTTTAAACTTTCATGTAATGCATTTCTCCGATCTCCTCTTTTCTAGGCTCTGAAGTAACTATCCAGTGTATTTTCCATTGTCTTCACATAGTCAGTATTTCTTCCATATGCTCAAATTTAGCTTGATGAAATGTCTTTCAATTTACGGACGTCTGAAATCCATCACTTGTCCTTATATCTGTGTGCCTCATCATATCTGTTCTTGTATATTCTGCCTTTGTTTCTATGAGTATAAGAAAGTCATGCTCATTTCACAATAGACAAAAGTAAATAAATAAATGAATAACCCACAGCTACATCATGGGTCTAAATCAAAAACCACAGCAGGTCCAAACTGTGGAATTATTTATGACTGATTCTTGTACTTTGTAAACAAAGTAATCTTTTTTCCTTCCTATGTGAATCAAACACGCTTTTGATATGTACAATACTTAGTGATATGAATTCCTTTTGCGTTTCATTACATAATTTTCAAATGATCCCTTTATACTCCATCAATGGCATGTACTTCATTTTTCTCCCAGTAAACCTGCATTGTTAAGTCTTTAATTACTTTGTAGCTGACTATTTTGTCTCATTTTTGTGCACAGAAAGATTGTAACTCCCATAGACAATTAAAAATTAAATATTTTAATTTAGTATCTAAAAACATATTTTTATTTTTTGAGAATGTCTTTTAAAATCCTAAATCAAATTCTAGCATATTATCTCTCAACAACATAGGCACTTTCGGTTTGGTTCCCTTGGTTTTCTTTGACAGCACTTCGTAATCTTTGCCTTGAAAAATCGATATGATGTATTATGCTCTATGAAATCAAGTGATTAATGATTAAATGTAATTCTAAAAATTAAAAAACTTCTCTTAAAAATAGTAATCAAATTGAATAGTCTTATTTATGGAAAACAGGATTATGAATAAATCATTCTACACATAAGGAAGGTGTCCATCAGAAAGAGATTAAAAATGAAGAAATCAGTTTTTAAAGGCAATAGTGAGGTACATTCATCCAAGTGGAGAAAGACAATGAAGGAAAATCATTGGCTTTGGATCCTGGTAGATCCCAATACAGGCAATCTTTAATGAGAGGATTGTAAGTAACTTATGATCCCGCAGTTCATAAGCTTTCCATTTATCATACCAATAAGCACAAAGATATGTTTCTTGGACTTTTCCCATTTATTTTGCTTCCTTCTTAGCTTTGACTTCAGAACCAAGTGTGTTTCAGGAGCCCTATGATGCACTTTATCTGAGTGATCTGCAAAAGTACAGTGTATTTATGATTACAAATGTTTACATTTGTGCAGAATGTTTGCGTTATTTCATCTATTTGACGTCTATGCAATACAACTTTCACCCCAAAGGTAATAACAGAGTTTAATCTACTAAGTAAAATCACCAGAGTGGATGCTTGTGGATGCTGGTTGCCACAAAAGTCATGCTGCAGTATAGACACTGTATTACCTGAACTTTTATAGTCACAGACCAAAGAAAGAATACATGAAGGCATTTCAGACACACATGTGGAAATGGTAAGTACTCTGTTGAAGTTAAGCAATGAAAGTATTTCAGACCAGATCCTTGACTTTCTTTTTGGTGAACTGCTAAATTTATAATCCTAAGGATTTATGTGAATATTAAAAGAATGTTAGGTCAGATAATGAGAAAGGGTGCAAATGGTTATTGAAAGAGAAAAGTACGCCAAGGTTATATTTTTGTTTTATTCCTACAACCTTCTGCTGTTTCCACTAACATGTTAAGTCAGTCATCCAGTCTTCTGGAAACTTTAACACATGTGTTTTTTTTTTTTTTTTAACTGGGAAGTTCATTCCACATTTGAATATCAACTCAAAATATTACGAGCCTAACTATACTTTAATTTGCTATGTAAGACAATTTAGTAACTGATTACATGCTTTCATTCATTTTGAATGTAGTAGTTCATTATGCTGCTTTGATTACTTTCCCTCTTGTTTTCCTTAAACTTGATTTCATTAACTAGCCCATGTTGGCCTGACTATGCTCGCTTCTAAGCTTCCGATGTGCTGGGGTTAAAGCCATGCATCTTCTAGCTGTTACATCAGATGGCTTCATAACATTTACTTTTATATAAGATCATAAAATCTTTCCCAATATCTTCTGACTTAGGTTTTGCTACCTTATGAGTCATGAATGTGTCTTCAAAGATCTAGTAAAGTTTACTGAATCTTACACCATTCTAATATTGACTATGGTATTGGGCAGAGGCAGTAAAAATGGTGGAAACACTATACCACACTGTTTATGAGCAAGAGGGAATAATATCATTGACAATCAGTTGATAAAATCATTAATAAATAAAAGTAGGAAATTTATTCCAGTTTGATATATAACCTTAACAGTGCCGGTGTTTAAAACAAGAGTATAAACAAATCAGTAGGTTTAAGGGTAGGATTAATATGACCAAACTGATGTGAGATAGATTTATGAGTTGGTACTTTTCTTTGGATTTATTTTTAATTATGAATTGTATGACTCTAGGGAGTATCAGTACCCAAAGAAGTCAAAAGGTTTTTATTCCTCTAGGGTTGGAGTCAGTGGTGTTTGTGAATAACTGGACCTGATTATCTGTTTGTTGGTTAAAGTCCTAATATAAAATCTAAGTCCAATTTTCTGTTTTCTACACAGAATCTTGATCTATAGAAACATTGTTTACCTATATCTGTGTACCAGAAATTTTTCCATTTTTACTATCAACATATGAGAATAATAGTGATGGTTGGATGATATAGGAATATCTTTTTTAAATTGTGTATATAATTTAACTGAAAATAATATAAAATATAAATATTTAGGTATAGATGCATATACATCTATTTTTTAAATATAACAAAATATTTGTTCAATAAATAGATTTCTACATTTGGGTGTTTACTAACTTCTAATATAACTAAGAGCAAACAAATATCAAGTCAAATTTATGAGTTCAAATAATAAAAATATGTAATGCATACTAAGTAATTAACTTAAATGTATTAAAATATTTATTAATTTTAAGATTTTTCTAGACAGTGAACTACATTTATTTTGTATTTTATCACATATAATAATATAATGGACTATTTACACAAACACAGAGTGTTATTTAATATGGTATATTAAATTATACATTTATTATAGTACCCCATAATCCTAATCATGAAAACAAATGCAATATGCTTAACTTCCTTGCACATTCTCCCCTACTATGGCACTGGAAAGCTGAACATGAGGCAGTGTCGCGTCCAATAAAGCTGGGCAACACCTTTGCAGTTGCGTGATCCATGGCAAGTCTCTCGGAAGGTGATTGGCTGTCCTCCCTGTCATTTCCACGCATTCCATTTCCTTCTTTGCTCCTTGCACTTCTGCAAATGTCATACATTTTGCTTCTGAGCAGAGAGATTATTTTTATCCTTTTCAATTCTCAGCACACAAGAGCAATTTCAAAAGATATCCCCTGCAGCTAGAAAATATATCAAAGGGAGCCTAAACATCTGCAATCCATAGAAAGTTTTTCCTTGCATTTAAGTAAATATGGATGACTTAAGATTTTGAAATGGATGCTTATACCTTAGTCCACTCTACCTGTATGTATATA
>NW_026067914.1:13921225-13935537 GCF_014885135.2 Alexandromys fortis | reverse complement strand
ATAAAATCAGGTGACATCCTCACGTTAAAAGCACTTTCTTTTCAGAAGATGCACTTGAAACATTTCTATATCTGCTTACGGCATTTCCTCTGACAAGGTGAGTCATCGTCTCACTGGGCACCACATGCCACGACATGCAGGGAATTCAGATCCCAGTAATTGGGCTTCATCATCGCATCTCCCGCCGTTTAGAACAAATGAGTGCATTAAAGTCATTTTAAGGTAATAATGGCTGACTTTTCCTATATTTAATCTATTTTTTTCCCCAAACCTACTCAAAATAAGCTATGTCACCATGAAAGCATTTTACCATTTGGTGTTCTGTCATCGTACAAACAAGCTATATGAAATCTGTATTTCATGTTCATGTGGGCATAAATGCGTAGCCATATGTTTTCTGTATTCCAATATACTTTAGCAAATTAAACAAAATTACTTCAAGAAAAATAAGAACTGGCCATTTTATTTATAAATATGCAAGCCAATATCATTAGGATGTGTGGAAGATAACAACTTAAAAGAAGCCTTAAGCACAGAGAGAGACTCAATGGTGAAAAACAATTGTTGCTCTTATAGAGAACTCAGGTTTGAAACCCATCATCCACACATTGGCTTACAATCATTCATAACTCCAATTCCAGGCATGTGGTGTCTTCTGGCTAACACATGAGCAACACACACAGACATACATGCAAACAAAACACTCATGTAAATTAAAATAAGAACATTAAAAACATAATTAAGAGGAAATTTACCTTCTTATAGACAGTATTTAATATGTAAAGTATATGCTAAATAGTCTTCTAAGATAAGAAGATTTTATTTATAGACTCTCTAAATAAAAAAATCACTCATATGTTTATAGACAACATTAACTCTTTAATGGGGATATAAATATATACACTTCTGTACTTACTTAACTTGAAACAAAAACTTTATATTTTTTAATATGTATAGTTGATTTGCTTACATGCATCTCATGCAAATATATTTGTGCAATACCCACTGAGACTAGACAAGGTTGTTGAATGTCTTGGAAGTGGAGTTACAGTTTGTTTTGAGTCACCCAATAAGTGCAAAAAATGGAACCCAGCATCTGAAAGGGACGTGTTCTTTGTTCTCTATTAACTGCTAAGCCATCTTTTAGTCCCTACTGGCTTCATTCAGTTGTCAACTCAAGGTTGTAATAAAGACCTATGGATTAAATAAACAAACCTGCACAGAAGCCTAAAATAGGCTGACAATGGACAGCACAGTTACAAACCCTTCATACTAAAATTATAACTTTTTTGAGATATGCGCTAGTCAAATAATGGCACAAAGTTTATGGAAGTAGCCAACCAAGACCTGAAGAAATTTAAGACACACTCCATGAGATGGAACTCATTCACAAAACTGTTCAGATGGCCTAGAACCTGAAACCAAACAGACCAAGGATTTAGGGGAAAGTCAAATATTACTCTTCTGTTAGTGGAATATAAACATTAAATGACTCTTGTAGACATTCTGCTCTATCCATCCATCAGTAACTTGGTCATAGTCAGAGAGGCTTCCTCCTGCAGGAAATGGGAACAAATAGAGAGACCCATAGCCAGACAATATGAAAAAGTGAAAGACATCAGAATACTCAGTAATAAATGACATGTCTCCAACAGTCTCCCACCCCAACCAGGGCTTGTGTGGAAAAAGAAGCAGAAAGAGCCAGAGCTGATGTAAGACACCAAGAAAACAAATCCCTCTAAACACATCAAGAGGAATACACTTATGAATTCATAGTGACTGTGGCAGCAAGAACCAAGTCTGCAGGGGACTGCTCCAGAGGAAGTCCTGTCCCTAAGAGGAATGGACACAAGCCCAATTCTATCACAGAAGCTATCTCCAATTGCTAAACAATTTTAAATGAAAAAATTATTTCCCTTCAATAAACTACTTTTACAATCAAGCCTCATGTCCAGCAATAGATGGCTAACACAAAAACAAACTCAATACCATTGGTATCTTTTGAGGCACTAAGTCTCATAATGTTTTTTTGGGGGGTTCCCACTTTTTAGGTCATTTACACATATAATATGTTTTAATAGGACTCCTAGGTCTATGAACAAGTATTTATATGTTTATAGGTGTTTATTCTGTTTCCACCGACAATGGTCTGTTTTCTTCCATGCAGAGAATTACAGAGGAATTAGAGGATGAAAAATCATAATGACAATATATTATATAAAATATTTTCAATAAAAGAAAAGTAAATAACAAGAGTGAGACAAAGATATGCTAATTTTTAAACCAACACATACACACACAGTAATATTATGTACAAGGTGAAAAGAACATAAATATTGGGGATGCTATACTTCATTAAGTAATCAACAATTTGAAATTTCAGGGCAAATTCTGAATATGCAGTCCAGTGGCTAACTGACTTTGTGAAAATAATTCCATTTCTTTTGACAGATTTTACAGATTATTGCAATCTTTTAACAGTTTTATAAATAATATAAATGATAACTTAGTACATGAATTGACTTAGTAAATGAATTGACACATAGCTTCTCATCTAAAGAAACATCATCATTGTGAAAAGGAAAATTTGAAGGAATTTACTCAGCAGACATAAAAGATTACAAGCTCAAACACTCAGTTAGCCAGGTAGGCTTGTGACCTTAGAAAAAGAGCGATGCCAGCAAAGAAGGAGGGCATTCTGAGACTTAAGTTCTTTGGACTACACGGCTTTATTGATTAACCTGTTAGTCACCAGGCTATGACTTTAAGAAATAAACAGTACTGATGACTTTTCTATGAGTCTAGCATGCAAATTTTATAACTTTTTCCCACAAAACAATTTCTTAAAATATTTAATATTTAAAATTATTTTACTTTTTTTCAAATTACTCCTAGAAAAGTATGTAAAAATGTTATAAGACTGAAAATCAAAGGTGTTATATAAAAAGAATTGATTCTTGCTTCATGACATCCCAAATGTTACAAACGAAATAACATTGGTAAAGTTCTAGGTTTGGAATTTTTTTTATCTTTTTAAATAACTTTGCTTTTCAGTTTGACAGGAAAGGTTGTTCTTGGGAAAAGTTCTCAGCAATAAGTAAATGTCATGATCATAGAAAGAAAACGTTACAAGATTTTTTGCATATCTCAATTACGTATAACTATATGAAGAATAACAATATCACAGTGTGTTAGATGTTAAATTATATTTTAAAATAAATCTAACATCTATATACTTGTTTTATTTATCTTTTATTCCATATTCTGATACAAATTTTCATTCTGCAGCCATTCCATTCTTGAACTCTTAGTAATCTCCTGCCTTAGCTCTCAAAAGCTAAGATTATATGTGAGAGTTACCTACTATACAGAACTCTGTCAGTGTTTTCTTAAAGCTTTTTCAAATGTATACTTCCATGTAGCTCTCTTTGATCTCAACTGAGCATGTTATTATGTGAAATACTAAGCATTTGACAGAACAAATATATACGACAGTACATTAAAAACTTAGTAAACCTGAGATGAAAGAAATTTCAGAGCAAAATAGACAACGATTTGATTTTTTAAAAAGCCACCAACATATACAAGTGATAGAATCAAAGGCAGACAGGAAAGTATAAAGCTTTAAATTGAAAAATGGGAATTTTCAAATATAGGCTAAATGGTGAGAATACGTAGATAAGCCAGAGTGTAAATACCAACAGCCTTCTCGTGGCCGTGTGTTTTAGAATAATTATATCCAAAGTATCTTTAAGTTGAGAAGAAACAAAATTCCTCTACAGAAAATATAGTTATGAGCAACTCACAAAGAAAAGGAGAAATTTGTATTGCTGAATGTGTGCTTACTTTAATTTCACAAATCCAGCTTGTGGGTTCAATCAGTCCAGGGATAGCAGGGTGCAGAAGAGGAGGGTGGAGCTTCATGACAAGTTCATATACAGGAGGTCTTCTTTATTTGTACCAAGTCACTCTCAAGCAAAAAAGGGGGTGGGGGCAGGAGAGAGCTAACAATAAATAGCGAAGTTGTAAGTGTTTAGGCAGCATCCTCTGTTCATAGCATTGCTCTATGCTTCACTTATACTGACCTCTCATTAGTTGGCCTGAATATCTACCATCTTGTCCACATTACCACTATCTGGCCATTCATTACCACTGACTCCTCTCTCTATCTCTTCCAATTTTAAAATCGCTTGCCAAAATCCTCAATAAAAAGCAACATTCTTCTTCTTTCCTACTCCTCCATTTTATGTCTAGGGAGATATTTGACAAACAAGAAATTTTTTTTAAATATAAAATTCAACTTTCTAACTAGGCTTTGGTATATATCTATCTTGAAGCATCAAGTGTCGTTGAGACAGGGAGGGAGGGAGCTGAGTAAAATAATCCAAAATAATACTTTAAAACATATGTCAGGGTTTTCCTAGTATCTCCTTCAGAAACAAAGGGATGCTATTGCCACAACACCAGATCATTCGATAAAGACCATACATTAATGTGGAAGAGTACTTGTTCATTTATTCACTTCCATTTCTGACTCCACATTTTTTAGTCTGATCTGCCTCTACACACAAGAAGTCACACTGCCAAAAACAAATATCTAGGAAACTAATTTTGTCTCTATCTTTTTCCTTCTCCCTTTCTTCTCTCTCCTCTTTGCTACCCTCTCTTCTACTAGTGATCAATCTCAGGACCTCGTAATTGCGAATCATGTACTTTATCATGGAATAATGTTCCCTGGATAAAGTTTTTTTTTTTAAAAAAGATAATACAAGAATTTTGTTAAAGAATACAGTGTTTCCCTTGTGAGTACAAGACTGAAGTTAATTTCCATTACATTTAGGAAAGAAAGGAGAAAGGGAAGGAGGGGTCATATTCAGAATTGTTATTTCTCTTATTTTTCTATTTATCAGTTCCAGAAACAAGGAAGGGAATCCGGATTCCACTTCTTAGCTCCACCTACTGTGCTCAGAAATGTCCTTTACCAGGATCTCCGCTATAAGATCTCAGTGGCCCACTTGATCAAGCTTGCGTAACTTCCCAGCAATTATGGTCCAAAAACACTCCGTTACTAACTGTAGTTTAATGTGGGCTGGAGAGTTCACTCAGAACTTGAAAGAAAATATTATTCTTGAATAATTACTGAGTTTGGGTCCCATGACTCATGTCAGGTGCTTCACAATCGACTCGAACACCATCTCCTGCCTGATTCAAAACCTTTTGTCTTCTGAACCCCACTGGCATCTAAATAAACACACACACACACACACACACACACACACACAAAATGGGATAATTTAAAAATATAACATCATAAATGACAATGATAAAATGTTTGAAGACTAAAAGGTTTTTTTTCTATTTTATGTAATCATTCTCAGATTATTGCAAAAATGAAGCTTCCAGGTATAAAAGGTTATTTCTCTTCATACCAAGAAGATAAAAACAGAAACAATATGCAAGCGTGATACTTACTTTGAACAATATAAGCAAAGAGAGTTATGATTCAGTACCTGAGGTATAAAGGTTTATTATCAGTAACCAAACGTGTTTCAATGATTTCCTTCATATTGAACTGTTGTTTAGAACCCAATGAAAGGCGGCTTTTTCAAAGCTGATGGAGATTTTGTCATATTCCATGATTCCCAGGGTAATTCATATTAATGGTCTTATTATTGAAGTGATGCACTGAGAAAAATGCTTGGAGAATAAACACAAAAATTTGTTTATTATTACGGACAAATTTCTCTCTTTAATCTTAGTTCAACAATTTTCTAAAACTTATATTCACCTATTAGTTATAAACACAAATACATATGGTATATTTAAAGGTCAGTGGGAAACAAGATCATTAATTTGATCTTAGAGAAAATGGGCCATATGCTAGAACAGAGAAACAGTTGACAGACACTCCTGAGAAATAGCCAAGGCAGTTGTATGGAAAAGGTTCAATAAAGAACAAAAAGAAACAGATGAACAGTCAGGACTGGTACATTTATAAGGGGGAGTTGGGCAGTTTGATGGGTTGACATTTTCCCATGACAAGTTCAGCACCTTAAGTGATTCTAGAAATGTCAGACAGAAGCTTAATAGGCACCTCAATGAAAACATTAACTACACAATTAAACTTAATGAGAATAAATTCTCCTTTTATGAAGAAAAGGTCAATGTTAACTTGATCTTAGAGTAGGGAAAGAAGAGGGTTTCCACAGTTAGGATGAAAGCCAATTAGTGCTGTAGTTAATGCAGTGGGTCACAGAAAGGGCCCTTACCAGCCTTCTCATTTCTCACTGTCGTATACAAACCTTGTACCTTCATTCTGAATTCAAATGGGAGGTAAGATCATACCCAGACTAACAATATCTGTTGCTTCTTGAATGAGACAAACAGACTCAAAGTAATTTCAGAATTCTTAATGCACAGTAACTCATCTATTTACCTCCCTTTTTATTTCTTCTATTTTTTCATCCGTATGTCATGAGAATTTCTTATATTTCACAATAGGGCAACATACAACCTAAAATAAAATTATTTTATTTCAGTATTTCTTTCATCATTCATTATCTTTTAAAGTAATGAAAAAAGTGATAATTACTATGGGTCTTCAATTATATTTTTTAAAAATAATAAAGTTATCACAAGAATATGATCGAAAGTCTCATACAAATTTCATTTTACATTCTAGAAAAGTGCTAATTCAAAATGATGGGGTCAAGCAGGACACAAGAAACAAAATCTAGTTTTTATTTATTTTTGAATGATTTCACAATATTTTTGCCATTTTTTCTTTGATTTTGGCAATCATATTGAGGAAAACTATGCTAAACAAACTTAGCCATGATATTGCAATATTTAAAAGCACAAACTGTAAGAATTTACAGAGACCTACACCTGAAATTATTTACTGATGGTTACTTCTATTTTGTGGATATTTCTTCCTGAATAGTATTCATGATGTCAGATAGCAATGACAGAATGATATTTATAGTGAGAAGTAAGAGGAAGGTAAAAAAATATAATATAAATCTGAGCAAAAAAAAAAGTTATCAGGAATGAAACTAGGAGATCTGAAACATGACATTGTGTGGTAAAATATTTGCTGTTTACCTGAGATGTGCGCATCAAGGGGAACTAAACATTCCTATTGAAATTAATAGATACTTGTTGAAAATGTGAATTGTATGATTGGCTATTCACATTTTTTAATACATTGGGTTAAAAGGTAATATTATGAGTGGCCAGCACTTAATTAAGGGAGGGTAGAAGGGTACAGAGAAGAATACTATGAGAAGGAAGAGCGAGAAGATGTGTGAGGACTTCTTATGGGTCACAGAGAGCAGCAGTCTTGTGTCAAGCCAGCATCCTCAAAGTATCTTTTCCTTTCTGACATTTACGTGTTTTGCTTCCCAAGGCTCATTCTACATTTTCTTCTTCATTAGAAACAGGCAATTCAGTCTTATCGAGAAAGTCTTATTTGTTTGCTCCTTGTCTGTTTCATTTTATTGAAAAAAATCCAACCATATAAAATTTAGCAGGTTTTTATGCTAAACAAATCTACTCCATTACTCTCAGGTAATTTGGCTAAGCCAATGCATCTGTTATATATGGGTGGCTACCACTGCATTACTGAGAGTGTATTTTTGAACTTTTATTTATAATATGTCTTAAGGAAAAATAAAGGGTCTAAATATTTTCACCAAAAGAAATAAAAATTCAATCTCAATAAACAAAATTAATTTTGTATTGTTTTTTGATGGGTTGTGGCACACTTCCGCCTTTCTCATCTATAAACATTTACAATTCTATCATCAGCAGAGCCAGAAAAAAATATGAGGTTAAGCTGCTTGACTAATTGACTGGCATTAACTTAATTAAACATATTAAGATCCAGATTGATAGACACTAGTGAATTTAATGACTAGCATGCTCATTTTTATTAATTTGTTATTAGACATTTAATGTAATGTACTCAGCAGAATTCAAAATTATTATGTTGAAAATTTTGACATATGGTATATCATTATTATTATCACCATAAATTGCATATTTAAAAATGAATAATCATTTTAATATGTTTAATGTACTTGAAATGGTGACTACATTACACAATCTTTTCTTTTGTGGAGCTTATAGTGTAAAGTGCTATAATATGGGGAGAAATTCACCATTGCCATTTTTTAATACATTGATTCATTTCTATAACGACCTTCTATAGCACTGGATTACAAAAGTCTGAGAGAAACACTGGTAAATTGAAAAGTATAACAGCTTGGAAAGAATGCTGTAGCCGTATAAGAGAAAAATACGTCTATAAATCAAATTGAAAGTACAATCAAAGAATTATTTTCTTTGAGCAATATATAAAGATCCGGTGGGAAATAAGCCCAAACAAAGGCAGAACTGGAATGTTACATTGGATTGTTGTAAGTAAGACAATTGGACAACACAGTCCAGAGGAACAAGCTGTCAGGGGAAAAGGGAACTGGTGGATTGTGGGTAAATTCAGGCTAAGATGGCCACATCAATGTATTGCAAGAAGCAGAGTAACTTTATGTTGAGACCAAACAATACAGTAGCTGCTTTTCTCATTACTATGAAAGAAAAATACTTTACAAAAGTGTTTTAATGAAAAAAAAAAAGGTTTATTTTTGGATCACAGTTTGAGATAACCGTCTAACATGTTGGAAAATCATAGTGGTGAAACCACAGACCAGTTGTTCTTACTGGATCAGTAACCAGGAGCAGATGAAAATTGATGCTAAGCATGCTTCCTTTTTTATTGCAATTTGAGACCCAAGACAATGAAATACTGTGCCCATGTTCATGGTAGATTATTCCGTCTCAATTCATGGAGGAAAAAAGCAACACGAAATGAAACAACTCACAGTTGTGAAAAGAGTTTGTGGACTAAGCAATTCAATATCTGTCGAGTTGATTGTTAGTATTAACTATCAAAAACTTAAGTAATGATTTCTTTCTAATTTTTAATTTTTACTTATACTCTCTCACATTCTTAAAATAGAGAATTGAGTTGCTATATATAATTTTACTTCTAAGTAAAATATACTATAACCACTGATATATAATTAGTTTTTCTTTTTCTATAAAGGTTTCTTAAGTTTGTAGAGATAGGTAACATAAAATATAAGTCCGCTAATTATAAAAGATAGGATGGCTGAATGGTTTGATTTAAATAATAAATAAAATTTCCATTGTGATTAATTATACTTCATGTATGAAGTTTAAAAACTAGATTTTATCAGAATGCTAGGGTAATGTACTTAAGAGGAACTTAATGACAAACAGATCTTTGAAGTCCATTGAGTAATCTTTGATCATTAGGAAAAATTATGCATAATGAACTTCAGCCTTGGAACTAACTTGGTTAAAGCCAATAGTTATATGACTTTTCTCTGATTATTTCTGTATGTTTCTGGACACTAATGAATTTATAAACTTCTGTATCCTAGCCCTTATTTTGTTTAGTAATAGTAATATTTTATAAAGGTATTAGGCATTAAATAACAGCTACAAATGGAGTTAAGACATGAAAATATACTGATAGGTTATGTGTGCCGTTATTTCAGATATTATAACTTTGGATGCAAACTCAGTATAGCATATGATGAAAGAGGAAATACCAAAGAATTGTATTCCTAAAGGCAGATGTGGTGGGAATTGAATAGATAAATCTACATAACATATTTTTAAGAGAGGGTATTAATATTTTAGTTTAATGAATAATGTGATATTAAGTGAGAACTACTTAATTCTCTTGACCAGCAAGTAATTTCAAATTCAAAGACTAATAACTGAAACTCATGATATGAATGCAGATAATTTCTGAATAAAACATAGCCCATTTTCTTCATTAATTTCACATGAGTAATTTTAAATTACTGAAGAAATCCTTCCATACAAGGTTCTGGAAAGATACTTAACAGATTTCAAGAAGTTATTTTATATAAAATATGGAATATAGTGATTTTTATTAGATATAATGTTTATAATTTTAATGCAAAAGAGAATGTAAAAGGATTATTATATGTCATACTATAGTTGGGTGTATTATATAAGTTTCAAATTGGCATACTTGAAAAAAATTATCATCTATTTCTTTTCTAAAAATTATGATGAATTTTTGTCTTGGAAGAGCAGAGTGGGTTAAGAGAAATTGATATGAAATTTTCTTTAAAATTGTGTGGTTAAAAATTGGATATTTTAGTAACTGAAAATATTTCATACCATGCTGAAAATATATTATTGTCCAAAAATATTTTATACAAAGAACTACCTTAGCTCATGTAAACTTTATTTATGAGTTAAACATAAACTTCTAGGTGATTCTTATTTGGGTTTGAAGAAAATATTGAAAAGTCTACCACATCTTAAAAACAGGTAACTCAGGTTCATGGGTTTTTTTGATGTCTTGACTTTGGCTTATAGTACTTCAATCATAGTAAGAGAGCAGAATATTTAGGATCCTCTGTAAAAGTTTCAAGCTGGGAAGTATTCTCATTCTATAAACATATTGTTTAAAGTGATTCGTCTTCCTTTATGTAATAAATTTTCTTCTCTTATTTTCTACCATAAATTTAAATGCTTTCTCTTGTATAAATAAAGCCATAAAGAAATAACTGGTCCAAATGGCTAAATAGAAAGAAAACATACTATTTTTTTTGTATTTAAGGGATGAAAACCTTTCTAAATGCATTTTATTTATACTGCTGAGAGAGTATTTTCATGTACCCAAACAATGTGTTTTAAGAATGAGGAAATGATAGAGTAATCTTTTTTTTCAGAATTCAACCAGCAATTTTATTCAACAAGGAGGTTGATAGTACAGAATATAATAGGCAATGGTAAATGAGTAATACTTTTTTTTTCAGTAAGAAAGTAAGGCTTACTGAGAGGTTAGAAAATAGTGACAATATGAAAGAACTGTATTAATTGAAATGCCTGGGCAGAATGGATATGATGTGATCCTTGGCAGGACTTTTGTGCTTAGAAAACACAAATAGGATATACTCTATGATATTCTCTGTTCTGGATATTTGGGACAGTAAATAAATCTTGAAAATGTCGAACAGAAAGTGGTAGAAAAAAAAAATAAGGGGTCGAGTGCCAAGAACATTACTGACAACATTCTGCTTTTGTAAGATGAGTGTAGGTTGTTTTCAATGTAGAACAAATCACCACTATTATTCAGTTGCATTTTCTATTTCCCAGCCTCAACTCTGTTGTTGTAGTTGTTGTTCAACCACTGAGATATCAGTGCAGGTTGAATTTTCTGTGTAATTCTTTTTGGAAAACTGACAGGAACTTTTTCCAAGTAGAATGAGGTTGATAGGTAATCAAAGAATTCACAGCCAGGGTTTTCTATGAAGTAGAAGTTATGAAAAACCTTCTCTAAAAACACTGTTCAAAACACAATTTCTATTCTTTTACATGGTAAAGGTATTCTTACATCCATGCATAGGGTAGCAGATGTGAGTTCTAAACTTTCACATACAAAAAATACATAAATAAGTGTTATGAAACACTTATGACAATATCTAATGTAGGGAGATTAAATTATATAGAATTTATTGTTCTATATTTGACATTTCACTTGAATAATGTCAGACATTCCAAGATTGGTAACGGCCTGAAAACTTGAGCTTTCTTATCATAATGTACTCTAAAATTCATGAGTGATAACCTTGTACAAATCTCAAACTCAATATATCCACTTAATAATACAGTTAAAATGAAGTTAATAGAAATCAATTTCACTGCTTAAAAAAACCTGACAACATCATGGAAATACAAGTTTGCATATTCTAGAAGACTGATAGTCAAGTACAAATTTGATCAGTAAGTATTTTGATTCTATAACTATTTTGAAAGAAAGAAAGCAAGCAAGAAAATCAGAAAGAAAGAATCATGTTCCTAAATCTTCAGACATTGATTAGGATTCATTCTTAATCAAATAAGCATCTTTTCTCAATGGACAGAGATCATCACGGAAAACTACACTGATCAAAATAAAGAGAACAACTGACTGTGTGATGCCCTGCTCCAGTTGCTATGTCAACAGCACAATCCTTATACCTAAGGCTCAGGGAATACTATGGAAAAAAGAATGGAAGTATTGATATAGTCGAGAGAACCAGGAAGTCTGTTGTGAGAGTGCATCTTCTAATGCTAACAGGTAAGGTATACAGATAATCGCAATCGTGTCCTCCCCAAAAGACACTAGTTGACATGCCGTCATGAGTGGGATAATTGCACTAGGCTTCAGACCAAATAAAGAGTTCGAAAGAATGGAGGACTGATGAGAAAAGGACAATTATTCTTCCTCAGGGATGGCCCTCCTGATTGTTAGCCTAACATCAAGTAGTCAGGCCTAACAGATACATGAAACACTAAGTAGACTTAGGTTCTATTTATATATTTATTGATTTCTATTATAAACATATGCACAACAAGGGTAATTAAAAAAAGAGACTGAGGATACGAGATAGAGTGGAACAAATAGGCAAGGTTGGAGGGTAGAGGAGTGGAAAAATAGTATAATTATACATTAATTAATAAAAAAACATTGTGGGTGCTGGAAAGATGGTTCAGAAAGTAAAAGCTCTGGATGCACTTCTAAAGGACCCAGGATAATTCTTAACACATGCATGATGAGGGGACTCAGCAAATACCATGGCCCATAGCAAAATTATGCACATGAGTCAAGAAGGAAGTCCAGTTCAACATGACTGAGTGGCCACTGGTACTGGTTCCAATTTAGAGTTTGACAGAGGAAAGTTTATTTTAGCCATATTTAAGTACAGTCCATTGTGCTGCCTTGTTAATACAAAGCATACAAAAATGAAATAAGAATAACACAAAGTTCTGCAGAATTGAGAAAGAGGGGATGATCGACAAAGTTATACATAGTCCCAATTTATAAAACACTTTGAGTGAGGTTTTAGGCTTTTAGTGCAAATATTTGAGATGTCTAATTGCTGTGGAAGCACAATCTACTCCTTCAGCCAGTTGCCAATAGCCTCTGATACTCTAAAACCAGTTGTAAAGCATGTGCCCACCCTCTTGCTTCCGGCTCCTACTTCAGGCTGCTAGACTCTGTTCCATTTCACGCAGAGGACTGTTATCTAGGACAGTGGTCTGTAAGTTTTCCCCCTAAATAAATAACCATCTATTATTCTCAGTTCTGAGCTAGTATGGGATTTCTTTTAAGTGTCCTTCTTCATCTAATGTTTTCCTAACATCAATGTAAAGAAAAAAAGTTTGTGTCAGGTATTTGAAATCCAGGAGAAAAATACATGGAGAGAATAAAAAGAGTAGAATCTTCTGATGGTAAAGAAAGTCATTAGGCTGTGTGAGATGACCACACTAGAAGGTGTTCATAAGAACAGTCATGACTGTTTTCTCAGACTGTATCCTGAAACAGAACAATCAGCTATAATTAGAGCTGAGATAAATCCTAAATTCAACTAATCTGTGTCTTCTAAAGTTGTAAATCATCTATCTGCAGAACGAAACTTCTAGTTTAGTAAAACTAGTGCCTGGAGGAAAGCAGAATGCCAAGAGACATCAAAACTCTGCGATGGAACTGCATGGCACAGCAGTGGTTAAGGCTGCAAAAGGACAGTGTTTGAGTTCAGTGTAGTTGAAGGTGTAAGCGGTTTTGAGTGCCAAGCAATGTAAGATTATTTTATGATATACACAGTAATTAATGAAGTAATTAGGAAAATGAATGTCTGGACTCCACAGACAAAGCTGGAAATAGGTCTGGGATGATTGAAAGGGAAACAATCAAAAGACTCAATCAGAATTCCTGTCTTGCAAGCGGCAAAGTGTTGGAGAGACAAAGAATGATTGAAGGAAAGACTTTGAATTAGCTCCTCCATTAGCAAAGGAGTACTTATTGTCCAGTTTGACTGGCGTTTTGATTAATTGAATTTATTTGATCTAGAGTAAGTGAATTAATAGAGTATGAGGGTACACACAGAAACTTAATTTTTAAGACACTATTTCAAATGTAGCTCAGGTTGGACTATTAGCTGCAATGTAGCCAGGTCAAGCACAAGTTCACGGAAGTCCTACTGTTGAGGCATCTCAGGACTAGAATTAGAAGCATGAAAATAGTTTGTTTAAAAATAAAAGATAGTGCTTATAGTTCTATGGAAAATAATTCTGAGAATTAATGCATTTATACTTGGTATTGATTACAAACTGAGATTCTGGATAAAATAATTCTGCAGACAAGGAAACCTTGTATCGGTTAATCAGGATGGGTACAATTTGTTTCAGGGGGATGTGCT
>NW_026067914.1:13915721-13921185 GCF_014885135.2 Alexandromys fortis | reverse complement strand
ACATTTTCTTTAAGTTGATTTTTTGTAATAATAATTAAATCTGTAAGAAATGCTCTTTGAATAAAAATTCTCCAATGAGTAATTAGGAGGTTTTTATACTAAAGCAGCATTTTCATTAAAGTTATATATTGCTATCCTTCTCACAATATCTCAAGGTATCAGCATATTTGTATCATATTTCATAAGGTACTTAAAAATTAAGTAAGAAATTTAAATTATACCTTGGATACCTAACACTGGCATTACTTTTTATTTAGTTTGTTTTGTGTTTTGAGATGGGTTCTTCTTCTGTAGCCCAGGATGGTCAAATACTCACAGAAATTCTCCAGTGTCAACTTCTTTACATGTCTAGAAAAAAAAAAGCATGAAGTACCATGCACAGATAACCACCCATACACTCACAGAAGAAATTTGTACATTTATTATAAAAGAAGAAATGAGATGACCAGGTGAGCCCACAAAGAGAAGGCTTCATATGCTAGCCAATGTGGAAAAAGTTATGGGAAAACTAACTTACTTAATTGTTCTTATTTTTTTTTAATTTTGATGTACAGAACTATGGTAGTAATTTTTGTCAGCTTATCTACCCAGCCTGTGAATTTTATTGCAGCCTTAGCAAATTAAAACAGTATGAAAGGCATTTTATATCAGTAATCAGCACTGATAATGGCACTTTTCATCGTGTTGAGCAATTACTATCAATGATATTAAATGAGTGTGGTTTGGAATGATTTAAGGGCAAGGCATGAGAATGAATATAAATATTTGGCAAGATCACGGCTTTATATGTACCAGGTTTAATTATAGTTCACTGTTCCTGAGTATATTCTTATCTAACAACATACTTATATATTAATGCTAAAGTGGAGAAATATTGATTCAATGGTGATAGAGTTTCTATCCAACTGAATGTCTAATATTATTAGAGCGAGGTATCACAAGATGAATCAGAAATACTGTATCTTTCTTTGAAGAAATAAAAGCACTTTTCACCACTTTTTTAGGTATGTAGAACAAATGAATGAATGTTTAGAAATTCTCTATAAAACCTTTCATACAGTGAAGATTTCATTTATAGACATGATTCATGGTTTAAACCTTATTTTTTAATTTATGTAATATCTTTGTAAGTCAGCTATTCAGCAAGTTGTAGAAGAAAGCATCAAATCATTTAAAGCCACTTCAGTAATTCTTTTGAGTATGACCTTTTATTTCAAAAGTAATTAATATTAAAATACAGAACTAATTGCATTTTACCTTCTCAAAAGTCATAATTTGACATTTTATGCTAGACAAGAAACTGCAAAATACAGGGCCTTTGTACAAATTCTCAAAATGCTTCATTGTTGTATAGTGCAATTTGTATTACCACAATGACTTTATGTGGCGAATCTTTGTAAAAGATAGGAGGCAATGTCTGTAATCTCATTTCCATTGCTTTCGAAGACTTTAATTTTAACTAATGCTGAGAAATGTTTGCTGAAAGCAAACTTGCTCATGCGTTCATTTTGCAAATGTCTTTTTATTCTTCACCATCAGCTGAGTTGACATTTTACCACTCCGTACAGTTGTGAAGAATGCTGGCGATGGAATATGCATGTTCCAAGACATTTCCCAACTCTGATATTAGTCTGTGCACTGACCCCAAGCAAATCTGAGTTTAGCTGAATCTGTGTTTAAATTATTTGCATGATAATTTTAAATTTTGCTCAGCATGATGGACTAGAAAAGATGATTGCTGAAGTATCAAGTCCAGCCTGGTAACTTTCTGTTTCATCCCTTCCCCCAAAATAGCAACAATGATGACAGTACTCAGCAGGAAACTAGTATTATAGACTATACTATGTTAACTGAAGACAATATCTGTTAACAACTGAGTATTCCTATAATTTAAAATAAACTCTAAATGAGAAAGACACATGGAGAAAAAAAGCAGATTATAAAATCAAAGGGAGAGGAGAGAAGAGTACAGGAGAGGAGAGGCTAGGAGAAGAGAGGAGAAAAGAGACAGGGAGAGGTGAGGTGAGGCAGGGCGGGTCAGCCAGGCAGGGTAGGGGGTGGGGTGGGGATAGAGAGGTGATGCAAGGCCAGCTGGAGGGGTAGAAGAGGAGAGAATTGGAGGGGAACACAAAGGAAAGGAGAGAGAATTTAATTTGCATAGATTAACTTGAAGACAACAATTTAGAGATTACATTGCAAAATTGCCTTCCCAGTTTTGGGTTTTGCAACTGATCATTATATTCTATTTACATAAGATCAGGTCCTTTTAGCTGCCTAGATGGCTTTGAAAACTTGACCATAAACACTGAAGCTTCATTTAAGTAAATAATGCACTAATACTTAATGTTGTACTTAATCATGTGAGTCAGAGGTCTCTGAAAAGGATATCATCATTGAGAATCTAGCAGGCCAACACAGAAAAACATGCTGAATTTAGAGAGAAGAAAAATTCAGGCTTAGAGTAAAAATTGGCCAGTCTTTAGTTCCCTAATAAAGTTATTCTGACTCTGACAGTCTTAGTGATCATAGCTGAGATGATGAATTCAGGTTTTCGGGAGCTACTGCTCTAGCCTATGAACTTTTCCTAACAAGAAAACAAAATCAATATGAAATCAATGCATTTACCAGGTATGGCATTAAGATTTCAGTAAGGTGTATTATGACAAAACCAGTGAACATTTTTCTAGTTATTTGCCATCCATTCATCTATACATACATACATACATATATACATAATACATACATACATACATACATACATACATACATACATACATGCATTTCACTCTGAGATTTAGGGTTGATAGGAGTGAGAGTCTGGATCAATTAAGTAGTAAATCCCAAAAGGTACAGCCCGTAATTCCATGTAGATGTTAGCTTAGATAAATTGGTTGGGAAGGTTGGTGGGGGGATCTTTGAAGAGTGTGGTGAAGAGTCCATATGATGAAAATACATTCGGTAAAATTAGCAAAGAACTAAGGAAAATGAGGAAAAATAATCATAAATAAAATAAAAAATATACAGAGAATCACACAGAGGAATACATTCAAATTAGTAAATTTAACCTCAAGAAAATGATTTTGAAATGGGAAGATTATATTTGAGTTATCAACCTCTGTCTTTATCAAATACTACTCTAAAGGTAGCAGAAGCAGTTCTACAGCACACACTCGTGCACAGGGAGCAGAGAGCTGAGGTGGAAGTAACAGCCAGTAGGAACTGTGTGAAGATATGAAAATGTACTAAGAATAGGAAAGGCCAAACAGATGGTGCAGAAACATTACTGACTGGCACTGTATGGCAGAAAACTCCAAGACAATAATCAGAAGATATCATGTAACTTTCTAGTAACTGTAGAAATGCAAATTAAAATCTCTTGAAGTACATTTTGCTGTTAGCTGGTTGGTATAAATTTTAATTTCCATTATATATTTTGGAAATAAGTTAGAAGTTTTTTACTTTAGGGGGAGTAAACACTATTGTGATAGTGGGAAAAGTGCTGATTTAAAATGATAATAGTCGGGGCTGGAGAGATGGCTCAGTGGTTAAGAGCATTGCCTGCTCTTCCAAAAGTCCTGAGTTCAATTCCCAGCAACCACATGGTGGCTCACAACCATCTGTAATGAGGTCTGGTGCCCTCTTCTGGCCTGCAGGCATACACACAGACAGAACATTATATACATAATAAATAAATAAATATTAAAAAAATAAAAAATAAAAAAATGATAATAGTCATAGCATTGATAGTTACAGATAAATACAATGAAATTATTACTTAGGTCCATATCACAATACATTTACAACATTTATTAAATATTTAATAAATTTTGTTTTTATCCTTTAAAGTAAAAAAATATACAGCTATAAACTTTCTAATGTTTAGGTAAATTAATTTAGAGGAAACGACCGCACAGCACTGCACAGCTCCAGAGGACCAATTGTGCCTACTGGCTGGAGGGGATGGAGAACCGTTCCCGACCCAGCAGGCGAGACCCCCTGCTGACTTTCTAGAGCCATATCTGAAATAACGAGCCAGGGAAGAATCTCCACTCTTGATCCAGACAAATTATAGACTGATTTCTCTAATTGTAAGATGAAAACAACTATCAAATTAAGTATGAGCCTCTTTCGAAGCCAGATGGAATCAACTCGCGAAGATCACTCGATCAATCAAATGCCCACAGTAGCAGACAGAGCTCGTCAATTTCGTTAAAAGTATTCATGACACTAGAATGAGCAGTAAAGTTAGAAATGCGTGGCATTATTTTCTTTTATAACAGAATGAACCATGCTATCAAACCACTTCTAAATTAAAATTGAAAGGCTGTACTAGGTAGGTAAATGCATTCCACTATAGAGGGTGCTTTCCTCATGAAGAGACAATTTACATTGTTGGAAAGATGGAAAATGAGAGAAAGGCACAGGGTTTGGGAGGGCTCACCAGAGGTCACCAACATTGTGACATTTGGAATGTTGATGAATCCTCTTTCTCTAACTAAAATAAATTAGTTTTCTTATTTTGACATTTTATAATTCTAAAAGATTATACTTTTTACTATACATAATACATTCTGATTAGTGTTTTCCCTGTCTCTACCCATCATATTTCCCTCTCTACCTCCTGGCTTACCAGATCTGCCACATTTTTCTCCCATTATAAAGCAAACTAGCCTCAAAGGGATTATACTGCACGATAACATAAGAATATAGTAAAGATAAAACAAAAACTAACACGTCCAAATGTGACATAACTAATATAGCCAAGAAAGGTCACAAGTTCTGGGAATTAAAAAACACATTGGAAATAATTGCTAAAGATCACTTAGCAGGGACAATTGCTGTTTTTTTTTTTTTCTTCATTATCTACCATATTTGAATGTTGTTTCTTTATGTGTTAGCATACTATGGATCAGTAAGTATGGTAAAAGAATCATTTCTATAAACATGAATATTTATGCATTTATGTATATATGCATGCTTGTGTGTGCTTTGGTGGTATGTATGTGGTAGTAAAATATATTACAAATAATAACTTACTCTTTCTCATATGTTTAAAAATATTTTAAAGGTACTGTAGAAAATATTTTTAATGTTTTGAGCTAGCAGATAGAGATACTGACTCCTTTATACTTCTTTGGTTTAACGAATTACAGAATAATTATATATAATTTTACCTATGGTTTTTGTTATTTTTTAAGTTTTTTAATGACATAACATTTTTACTCTATTTTAATACTATATAATATAGTAAGTTATAACTTGAATATTTCGTTTGTCACATAATACTAACTATATATATGGTATGATGAAATTATAATCAAGTATGAAATGAAAATTGAATAAATCGTGGTGACTGTCACTTCTATTTGATTTTATGACAGTTAGCCTAGCCTTTAATGGTTAATATTCTTTTCAGGATTCATTACTATTTATTTAAATACAGTTTAAACAAAAATAGTTTTTT